>NC_057808.1:303329990-303392022 GCF_018294505.1 Triticum aestivum | reverse complement strand
ACACTCACTGTTCATCCAGAGGAAGCATCGATCGGCTTCAGTTAGCAGCAGTAGCGAAGGAATCGCTTGATCGGTTTCAGTTAACAGCCATCGATCGATCGCTCGGGTTCAGTAACGCGTAGCCTGCAGTGCAATCGCTCGGGTTCAGTATAGGTGAACGCCTCGCTCGGGTTCAGTTACAGCCCAACGCCTCGCACCCACGCGCGTACGTGTATGAGAGAAACGCGCATCGCTCGGCCTCGACCACCCACCGTAACCGGGAACACCCCGATATTTTCCCCGCCCTCGCTTCTACCACGGTTTTTTCTGTCATGGATGGCCCAAAGAATGTCATGCAGCTGCATCTCCGGCCCGCCCAGGACGAAAAGCCCATTTTCTGTCATGATTTTTTGTCATAGAAGTAGGAGCCCACCACATCTATGATGATACCGGGTTTTGTCACAATTATCGTCATAGAAGTGTCATAAGTATGACAGAAAAAATGTCCGTTCGGCCCAAAATGTCACGATGTGTCTTTTTTTTGTAGTGACTCTAGATGCATGCTGGATAGCGGTCGATGTGTGGAGTATAGTAGTAGATGCAGAATCGTTTTGATCTACTTGTCGCGGACGTGATGCCTATATACATGATCATGCCTAGATATTCTCATAACTATGCACTTTTCTATCAATTGCTCGACAGTAATTTGTTCACCCACCGTAATACTTGTGCTATCTTGAGAGAAGACACTAGTGAAACCTAGGGCCCTCGGGTCTATTTTCCATCATATAAGTTTCCGATCTATTTTATTTTGCAATCTTTACTTTCCAATCTATATCATAAAAATACCAAAAATATTTATCTTATTATCTCTATCAGATCTCACTTTTGCAAGTGGCCGTGAAGGGATTGACAACCCCTTTATCGTGTTGGTTGCAAGGTTCTTATTTGCTTCTGCAGGTACGAGGGATTTGAGTGTAGCCTCCTACTGGATTAATACCTTGGTTCTCAAAAACTGAGGGAAATACTCACCCTTTCCTCTTCAAGGGAAAACCAACACATTCTCAAGAGGTAGCACAAAGCCGCATTCGGAGCCTTATTGAGAAGGACACCGGTCTTATCAATGTGATCCAAGTAATGCTAGTCCGTCGGGTCCTACCGTGCCAGCGACGGCCTCTCCGCATATGGGAGTTCAATCCAGAAGGACCACGAACCCTACAACATTTCTCCGGCACGACGCTCAGAGGAATGTGGACATTATTCTTCGGGGCACGAAAATAGTGGCCGGATACCACAGAAGACACCGGCCTTGACTGCAATCATCCGGATACCTCGGTAAGTACTCGACTCCCGAACACGATTTACTCAAATTCCTCACAACAATATATTGAGAAAATCATACTCAGCCAGGGCTGGATAAAGAAGGCACAGAGAATTAGGTGTTCGGCCCCTCTTCCCGAAGACTCAGCCGATCCGGTGCTAACAAGGATGCTGGCTCCGACACCATACCAAGTGCCAGCGAGGGAAGACAAGGAGGAGAGAGGGAGGACCAAGGTGGCCCCCATTCTAGGGGCACACCTGGCACTTTGTGCAGGGAGATTGGAACTCCCTCTTCCGAAGATGGAAGGGAAGGAAAAACTGACATCCCTTCTCCTCATGGGAAGAAGAGGATCGCTTCTGAAGACTAAAGATAGAGGCTTATAAGCGGGGGAAGATATCCCTGTCAGGGGGTTCCAGTTCGGGAGGTGACATTGACATGCAATCCCTCCGTGAAGATAGGCCTTTAGCTGAATCGTAAGTGAACTAGGGTGTTTTAAACATGTCCCGTTCTTTCCTGGTTGCAAAGGTAACATTTAAAATATATGTTTGCAATCCGGCATGCAGCCTTCCTCAACAGTCTTCCTTGTCAGGGGATCTTCTTCCGGAGATGATGGAGAGCGAGACGCCTCCATAGATTTCCTTGCCCGTAAGGCAGACGACACCGAGGTGTCGTCCCGGAGGATCTCCCCCGATCAAGCGGTGCGCGGGACAGTGAAGACCAGGCCCGAAGGTGACACTTTGGCCGTCCAGGGTCCGAGGAGTGCAGTTCCTACGGGAACCACCAATAAAGGCCCCGGAACCACCAATAAAGGCCCCGGAATATCTGCTTCGGGTCCGGAGGCGCCGGATACCTTGATGGACACATTGCGTCATGCGTCCGTCTCAGAGGATCACCGTACTTTGATGGGTATGGTAGTTGAGAGGGTTCGGTCCGCGAAAAGCGGATTTAATGAAGCCATTACGAGCCTGCTAAGAGGCTTCGAGGTACGTAATGTAATATTTTTAATTGTGTTATAAACGCAAAATGCGCCTGTGTATAGATAGTAGCCCCTGAGACTCTGGTTGGCGTCCAAAGGGAGGCGATCAGAGGATCAAGAAATATATGCCCAGGAAATAATCTGACTAATTGAAACACAGGCTGTTACATCCGTGGCGACTGCCCAAGCTACAGAGATTGAACTTCTGAAGCAAAAAGTTGATGTAGCGGATGATGACATCACGCTTATGAACAGGCGGCTCGACGAGGCGCAAGTTATGTCTTTGAGGCACTCAGTATATGCAAGTATTATGATGACGCTGAGAAATTGCATACTGAAATATGCATAACTGCAGATAGTGCCGCCGCAGTTGAGACCCTTCGGGCTGAGCTTGCCTAGGCCAAAGAGCAGGCCAGGATGAGCAATGCGGCTGCCGAAAAGGCAGCTATTGAATTAAAGGCTGAACAGGCTGCTCGTCGCCAGTGCAAGGAGAGAATATCTACTATGGCACTTGAGCTAAAGGATGCCGCTAGCCGATGTGACTTTCTTGAGAGAGATAACAAAACCAAAACGGCTAATCTTGACAAGGCCTTACAAGAGGCGCGGGAAGCATGGTCCGAGTCTAGAGCGGCTTGGGAGGAGATCTGACAAGCTGGGGAGATCGCGGCCAGTAAGCCCTTCTTATTGCAAACTAAATTTGGCGATCCGAAGTATGCCCTGCTTAAGCAGATGTGGAGTTCTCCAGACGCATTATTAGACTTGCCGAAGAGTGTCTCCGATGCGATGCAGTTTTTCCAAGCGCAAGAAGGTCATGTGACGGAAAAGCTTTTCTGGTCGCAATTCATCATGCCAAAGCGTCCATTGTTGCTGAATGAACAAATGGCCCTGTGGGCCGAGCTCCACAAGCTATCCGGATCTGCCATGAAGGACATCGTAGTCTGGCTGTGGCTGACTGAGCCAATTCCGAATAGTTATTTTGGTTTGGTGCGGCAACTTGTTGATGCGGCGCCGCATATCGATGCTGTGAAGCGGTCAACGTGCATAGAAGGTGCACGGATGGCCTTTGCCCGCGTCAAGACATATTGGACAAAATGAAGGCCACCGATATTGCAGCGAAACGTCCACCCGAGGGCAAGGACCATTACCCGCCAGAGCATTATTTTGAGGATGTCCTAAGGGGTGCCCGCTTGATAGAGGGTCAGTGCTCGAAAGATATAATGTTCGAGTGAGGTGGTTCGAAATTGTAAAAACAATATTATGATATATTTAAGGCTATGTTTTTATACTTTTGCCTAAAAAGTTTGCCAGTCATCGGCTTCTGCCCCCTCACGTATAACGCGGGGGTGTTCGAAAAAGCACTTGATCACTCTTGACCCAACGTCTTGGTCCATTAAGGAGGCGTCAATGCGGTGAACCAGGCAATCGGACTATAGGGCTTTAACACTTTCACTTAGCCATAGGAGTTTGACGGTGGGTCTACGATATAGCCCCTGGTATGTACGCGGTTATCCGAATATGGTGTGTTGGACGTACGTGACCGGAAGAACGGTCCTTTGTGTAATCGGGAAGGAATCGCGAAGATTCTGATGAGTCATCGAGTGGTTGACCAGCTCTCGCCATATCATGACTGTCAGTTTTCGGCTTTCTCTACTAAGGTGCTCATCCGGACGAACCAGGACACAATCGCAGTAGTTCTCCCTTTACTACCTTAGCCGATAGAGCGGAACGTAAGATAGCAAGCACAGGAGCCGGGCAACCCAACTATTGACCAAACACATGGTTCGGAGCTGATGCATATAAGGCCAAACTCACGATGCCGAACACTCCCTATAGGTGTTCGTACTTTTCAAAGTATACCGGGCCGAATACAGCCCCTGGTAATGGACCCTGGTGTCAAGGCACGTGTGGCAATCTGACATGGGGAGAGAACGCAGGTGGTGAGAGAATAAAACTCCAAACATAATATGGACCAAGCTGCTTCTATAATATCCTTTTCTAGTATGGCGAGCCGTGTACTTACAGATAATGCCGATAACTTCCTAGGATATTGTACATGCCAGAAAAGTGTAAAACAAAAAGAGATAAAAAGGTTTACACAGGGTCTTAATCTAAAAAGAAACCTTAGTGCGGGGCCCTGCTGCACGTCTGCGCCGTTTTCTGCTTTGTGATGTGTCCTTGAAGGGGGTAGTGTGATGGCCATCTGTAAAGAAAGAAAAACCTTGGAAAAGAAAATCCAATGTGGCCGTAAATAAAGTTGGTTCGTTTAATGAACCTTGAAAGATAACCGTGGAGTCCGAGTAGGGTCGAGCCAAACTATGGACTATTTGTGTGCTGTGTGCCCCCAGCGCTGCCCAAGGGATTTTAAGGGTGTACTTGTGTATACGAGGCACGTATGCTATCGCCTTATGGGGCAGTCGATGGGGGCATAACTGCTAATCGAGCTCAGGTTTGTCTGAGCTGCCACACTGAGGCGTACTCCGGACACGTTTAGCTGTGTCTGCGGTCCTAACAACCAATGGTCTGTTCGTCTTGAATAGGCTGTTTTGGACTTTGGCTGCTAAGGCCGCAGTGTCTTTCTCCGTACGGAGAGGGCGCTCCATATTTCCACTGACCGTAATGACGCCACGTGGTCGAGGCATTTTGAGCTTTAAATAGGCATAATGTGGGACTGCATTAAAGCGGGCGAAGGCCGTTCTTCCGAGTAGTGCATGATAGCCACTTCGGAACGGAGCTATGTCGAAGATTAGTTCTTCGCTTTGAAAGTTATTGGGAGAGCCAAATATGACTTCCAATGTTAAAGAGCCCGTGCAGCGGGCTTCTACGCCCGGTATAACTCCTTTAAAGGTCGTGCTGCTTGGCTTGAATCTTGATGGGTCTATCCCCATCTTGCGGACAGTGTCCTGGTATATCAGATTTATACTGCTGCCGACGTCCATGAGGACTCGAGTGAGATGGTAACCATCGATTATTGGGTCGAGCACTAAGGCAGCCAAACCCTCATGACGGATACTAGTCGGATGATCCCCGTGATCAAAGGTGATCGGACAGGCTGCCCATGGGTTGTATTTGGGGCAACTGGCTCTATCGCATAGACGTCCCTGAGCGCGCGCTTGCGCTCCCTCTTGGGGATATGGGTAGCGTATATCATGTTCACCCTTTTAACTTGGGGGGGGGGACTTCTTCTGTCCCCCTGTGTTCGGTGGCCGGGGGTCCTCGTCATTGTCCTTGCTTTGGGACCCCTTCTCCTTGTTCTCGGCATTTAACTTGCCGGCCTATTTGAAAAACCAACATTTAACTTGTTTCGATGCTTGTGTCTGTTGGGTCGGGGCTTGCCGTTGCTGTTTTTGGCTTTAGAGGTGCCAGGTTCGCTTGTATTGTTATTGCTACGGGCTAGCCAGCTATCTTCGCCCGCACAGAAGCGGGTCATGAGTGCCGTGAGGGCTGCCATGGACTTCGGCTTTTCTTGGCCGAGGTGTTGGGCGAGCCATTTGTCGTGGATGCTGTGCTTAAAGGCCGCTAGGGCCTCGGTATCCGGACAGTCGACGATCTGGTTCTTTTTAGTTAAGAACCTAGTCTAGAATTTCCTGGTTGACTCTCTGGGCTGTTGAACTATGTGACTTAAGTCATCGGCATCTGGAGGCCAGACGTATGTACCTTGGAAGTTGTCGAGGAAGGCATCTTCCAAGTCTTCCCAGCTGCCAATGGAGTTTTCAAGCAGACTATTCAACTAGTGCCGAGCTGGTCCCTTGAGTTTTAGCGGGAGGTATTTGATGGCATGAAGATCATCACCGCGGGCCATATGAATATGGAGAAGGAAATCTGCAATCCACACTGTGGGGTCTATTGTCCCATCATATGATTCGATGTTCACGGGTTTAAAACCTTCCGAGAATTCATGTTCCATTACTTCGTCAGTGAAGCAAAGGGGGTGCGCAGCGCCTCTATACTGGGCCAAGTTGTGACGTAGCTTGGATGGAGTTTGTCTGCGGTATTCGGCCCGGACGTGGTAATATTTGTCACGTCCATCCAGGTGGCCATCATCGCGCATTGGGGCACGCCGCCGCGATCCATAGATCGATCTGGTCTGGCCTGCTCTGTTTTCCAGGTCATGCCGCAGGTCATGTGTGTATCCCCGAGCTGTTGTATTTCTGTTTTTACGGCGAGGTAGTGCGGGCTGGTGTTCGGCTCGAGTAGCCGCTTTGTCCCGGCCATGTGGTGGTCGGTCGGCCACATTATGCGTTGGTAGGACAGGCTCCAGCGCCTCGTCATCGAATTGGGGTAACAATTTTGCGCTTTGGGTAGCTTTTGCTTGGGTACTCGAGGCCGTATTCCTCGGCTGCCAGGACATCAGTCCATCTGTCATTGAGCAGATCTTGATCAGCTTGAAGCTGCTGCTTCTTCTTTTTCAGGCTCCTTGCAGTGGCTATTAGCCGGCGCTTAAAGCGCTCCTGTTCGACGGGCTCCTCAGGCACGGTAAAGTCTTCGTCGCCGAGGCTCACCTCGTCCTCAGAGAGCGGAAGGTAGTTACTGTCCTCTGAGTCTTCATTCATGGCCTATTCGTCAGGGCTAACTCGCCCATCTTCCCGTTCGTCCTGTTCGGAGGTTGGCTCAACGGGGTTTTCAGTGTCTTCGGCATCGTCCGGAGTATTATTTTCTACTGTGACGGTATTGCTGTTTTTACCAGGGCGTGGCTTAGAGCGGCGCCGCTGACGCCGGCGCTTTGGCTATATCTCAGGAGGCTTATCCTCGACTAGATTTTCATTGTCGCCGTTGTTCTCTTTGGGTGTATCCACCATGTATACGTCATACGAGGAGGTGGCTGTCCAGCGCCCTGTAAGCGGTGGTTTGTCTGCCTGCTCCTCTCCGGCATCATTGTCCATACCGTCGATGTCTCCGGAGTCGTAGTCGAGCATGTCGGTTAAGTCCTCGACAGTGGCTATGTAGAGGGTGGTGGGTGGGAAGCGAAATTTTCCATCATCAGCTTCCAATTCAAGCTGGATATAGTTTGGCTGAGAGTCTCCTGACAAGGAGAGGGCTTTTAGTGAGTTTAGCACATCGCCCAAAGGTGAGTGCCGGAAGATGTCCGCGGAGCTGTGCTCGACGATCGGCGCCTGATCACATTCGATAGGCGCGGATGCACGCGGTTCAGAACCTATGGCCGGAGACAAATCCGAGGTTCCGTTGACACAGGCCCCGCTCAAGGCTGGATCTGAGTGCGGCTCTAACCCCACCAAGTTTGCGGCTTCCGCGGCGGGGTTGAGCTTCCCGTCCTCGGACAGCGCGATCTGCTCCGGATCTAGGGCCAGAGCAGTTACATGCGCTATTTCCTGGGCACGGTCCGATGACAGATTTAGGTCATGTTCATCGTGGTGGCAGGGAGCGGCTGTCGTGGGCTCGAATCCGACGAAGATCTAGTCCCCACGGGTATCGGCAACATAATTCAAGCTTCCAAATCTGACCTGATGGCCAGGGGCGTAGCTGTCGATCTGCTCTAGATGGCCGAGCGAGTTGGCCCGCAATGCGAAGCCGCCGAACACGAAGATCTGTCCGGGGAGGAAAATCTCTCCCTGGACTATGTTGTTGTAGATGATTGATGGAGCCATCAAACCTTTTGATGACAATGCAGCGGAACTCTCAATGATAGCACCAATGTCGGTGTTAAAACTGGCGGATCTCGGGTAGGGGGTCCCGAACTATGCGTCTTAAGGTCGGATGGTAACAGGAGATGGGGGACATGATGTTTACCCAGGTTCAGGCCCTCTCTTGATGAATATGAGTATTACAAGAGTTGATCTACCAAGAGATCGTAATGGCTAAAACCCTAGAAGTCTAGCCTATATGATTATGATTGTCTCTACGGACTAAACCCTCCAGTTTATATAGACACCAGAGGGGACTAGGGTTATACAAAGTCGGTTACAAAGAAAGGAATCTACATATCCGAATCGCCAAGCTTGCCTTCCACGCCAAGGAGAGTCCCATCCGGACACGGGAGGAAGTCTTCTACCTTGTATCTTCATAGCCCAACAGTCCGGCCCATGCGAATAGTCCGGCCGTTTGAGGACCCCTTAATCCAGGGCTCCCTCAATGAGCATCATCATTAGCTTCCTCACTAATTGGTGTAGGAATCACGGGAACTGACTTATGTGATGAACTAATTTCCAATAAGGGAGAAGGTACAATTACCTCATCAAGTTCTACTTTCCTCCCACTCACTTCTTTCGAGAGAAACTCCTTCTCTAGAAAGGATCCATTTTTAGCAACAAAGATTTTGCCTTCGGACCTGTGATAGAAGGTGTACCCAATAGTTTCCTTTGGGTATCCTATGAATACACACTTCTCCGATTTGGGTTCGAGCTTATCAGGTTGAAGCTTTTTCACATAAGCATCGCAGCCCCAAACTTTAAGAAACGACAACTTTGGTTTCTTGCCAATCCACAGTTCATAAGGCATCGTCTCAACGGATTTTGATGGTGCCCTATTTAAAGTGAATGCATCCGTCTGTAAAGCATAACCCCAAAACGTTAGCAGTAAATCAGTAAAAGACATCATAGATCGCACCATATCCAATAAAGTACGGTTACGACGTTCGGACACACTATTTTGCTGTGGTGTTCTAGGTGGCGTCAGTTGTGAAACTATCCCATGTTGTTTCAAATGAAGACCAAACTCGTAACTCAAATATTCTCCTCCACGATCAGATCGTAGAAACTTTATTTTCTTGTTACGCTGATTTTCCACTTCACTCTGAAATTCTTTGAACTTTTCAAATGTTTCAGACTTATGTTTCATCAAGTAGATATAACCATATCTGCTCAAATCATCTGTGAAGGTAAGAAAATAACGATACCCACCACGAGCCTCAACACTCATTGGACCGCATACATCAGTATGTATTATTTCCAATAAGTCAGTAGCTCATTCAATTTTTCCGGAGAACGGAGGTTTAGTCATCTTGCCCATAAGGCACGGTTCGCAAGCACCAAGTGATTCATAATCAAGTGATTCCAAAAGTCCATCAGCATGGATTTTCTTCATGCGCTTTACACCGATATGACCCAAACGGCAGTGCCACAAATAAGTTGCACTATCATTATTAACTTTGCATCTTTTGGCTTCAATATTATGAATATGTGTATCATCACTATCGAGATTCAACAAAAATAGACCACTCAGCAAGGGTGCATGACCATAAAAGATATTACTCATATAAATAGAGCAACCATTATGTCACGACCGGATTTTTGGGATAATAATTTCCCAGAAAAACGGCCTTTTATGCTCACCAGCCCCAGGATTACTGTTAGCTGATGAGACACCAACTTGATACAAGAATTCCAAGCAAGGTACAAAAATATGTAGTACAAGACCATTGTGGCCTAGGAGTACAACATTTGGTTTCTAATGGTTGAGGGCGGAAGCGGTTGAGTACATCTGCGTCTATGGGACTCCATTTCCCACAAGAACAGCTGACCAGGATAACTCCTATCTTCGCGAGGCTGTCAATATGTAGGTTCCGAGGCTGTCACCGCGATGCTTATCTCCATGCGCGAAAATCTGGCCAAGACAATAGCCAGGGACAAGCCAGCGAGTACGTTTGAATGTACTCGCAAACATTAAGAACACGGGTATAATATAACAGGAGATAATCATATTCCGAAACACTTATGATGATAAGTCTGCCGTGAAGTCAACAAAAAATCTGTGTTGCACGTGTGCAGAGAAAAATATGGACGTGCAATGCGGGAGTAAAAGAAATGCACTGCGCGAGTGTCGAAAGGTTGCATATAAATTAACGATGCCGCAGTAATAATGCCGGTGCCAAACGAGGGTCTGAATGACTCCTCGAGAGGAAACTGCAAGAATAATAATACCGGTGCCAAACGAGGGTCTGAATGACTCCTCGAGAGGAAACTGCAAGAATAATAATGCCGCAGTCGGGCGTCGGGGCGACACCACATAAAGGGCTTATAACAGAAAAAGAAAGACGGTGCGTGCCACAGTCGGACGTCTGAGCGACATCACATAAAGGGCTTATAAAAGGATAAATAAACAACAAGCATGCCGCAGTCGGGCGTCTGAGCGACACCACAGAAAGGGCTTATAAAAGAATAATCACAGTGAATATCCAGGAGGTAGAGCCATCCCAGGGATACTCAACAAATTACATAATGTAAATGGTTAGTCCATATTAATAATAAAATTAAAGCATGATCCTCAGATGTCACATGTCATGAATGAAAATCTAACCTAGCCGTTTCTCCATCCGAAGACCGTCACTGAGTTCTAGCTAATTCGTTCTCCATCTGAATACCGTTACTATGATCCAGTTAACCGTGTCTCCATCCGAAAACCGACACTGAGTTCTAGCTAATTCGTTCTCCATCCGAATACCGTTACTAGATTCCACTCAGACTGTGGTCCTTACCTATGGACATGGCTATCCAACAGGACATATCCTCTACAGAGGGAGTACTATTTTCCCACGAGTAACGGATTTACTTAGTCCATCGGGGCTAATTCCGCCTATGGCCTTTTAATTGAAAACACGCCTGACCTGCACACACCAGCTTAACTCACCGATGTCTGGAATCACCCACGACACCTGCCAAGCAAAACTCTAAGTGGGGAGGCTACAACCTCGACGTAGCATGGGATCAAATTTCTATTCGCGCGCTCTAAGGGGGTGCCCCCCCTCAGTCCCAACCAGAAACACCCATGCCCCCGGACCAAGTGGCATGCCTACCGGAGGCCTCCGGTATCTTCCACTATGGCCTCTCTGTACGGTGTGTGCTTTGGTAAGGGGTTGACAATTTACTGAACCATACCCCGTCTTCGACAGGGACAAGTGGTGGTACCAACAAATAGGGAAGCTACTGACCAAGACTCGACTTATGACCGACTCAGATGGTCCAAGTATCCTCCAATAATATTACCATTAACAGATAAACTCACCACTCATCAAACCTTTCCATGCCATACCGGACATACTCGTCTCGACGAGGGACTAGGGACAAGCTCGTGTCTACCCAAGACCACGACTTTCCCGGCTTCCTTCCGGTATGCATGAGGAGCTCACGAGGATGATCCAAATCACTAGCGTATCCATTGCTGACCACAAAATAACTCCAAAAAGCACTCATGCACGAGACTTTATCGTTACATAAAGGTAACGCACACTCCAAGCCAAATGGTGTTGTAATCGTATCAAAACACCACACAAAATATTATGCCAGAGTTCAGAAATGCTTGCCTTCAAGAGTATGCAAAGGATGCACTTTTTGAAAGCTTTCTCTTCTCTCCATAAATCCTATTTTGAGAAATATCCAAACAACACATATTTCAAACACAGTACAAATAGTTGTCTCAAATATTTTTGAAATAAATCTTAAAATAAACTAGATGAAATTTGAGAGAGGTAGGAAAAAGAATCAATTCATTTGGAGTTTTATTTTAAAAGTTATAGCTGGTCAAAGTCTGGTCAAAACTCTGTTTTTAAATAAAACCAGAAAAGAAAACGTTTCGGGAGAAATACGCTTTCGCAGCAGAGGAGACGTACTCGGGACTTATGCGCCTTCACTCAAAACAGAGAAGACGGCGCGTCGGTCACTGACAGTGGGTCCAGAGGGCCCACTGGTCGGGTTTGACCGTTCTTCCCTCTCCCTCCTCTACTCTGCCCGACGGGAGCGGGGCTCCGGCGATCGCCGTCGACGAACGGCAGAGCCTCACGGGCATTCGAGGGCGGGGATGGAACAGCCAGACCGAGGCGGTCCTCTTGGTGGTCGCTGGGTCGTCGGGGGTGGAAGGAGTCGCCGGCGGCGTGCTCCGCGGCGGAGGGGGCTACGGTGGTGAAGTGGTTTTTGGGCTCCGGTGGTCTCCGATCGAGGTTGAGACGCTGGGCAGCTCCGCAAGGACCAGGGGAAACTATTGGTGGCGTTGGTTGGGCGGGGGAGTGGCTGGTTGCGACGTATCGCACCGGAGCTTGGCGGCGGCCGCACTGGCCGGAGACGAGGAAGATGGCCACTTCGGGTCGATCCACTGCTTGGGGAGCTCTAGAGGGAAGGGTGGAGGTCGCCTGAGGTCTCGAACGAGCTCGGGGACCCTTTAAATAGGTGCTCGGAGCTGGGCCGCGGCGGCTGAGGATAAGATCGCCAGCGACAGCCGTGCTTTAGCTGCAGGGAGACGTGGCGGCGACGAGCGCGTGCCGACGAGCTTCGGGATAAGATCGAGCTATTCACAGGGGCAGCTGGCGCGCTGGTGTGATTTGGGCGGTGCCGAACATGGCAGAGGCCGCTGCCGACGTCGGCGTGCCGCCAAGGGCTCTGCCAGCGGTGCTGCAGGGCGCCAGAGATGGCGTGGAGAGTGAGCGAGCGTAGTGCGCGGTTCAACGGTGGAGCAGGGGCCAGGGACGGGTCGCGTCTAGTGCGGCAGTGCGGCGCGGCGGCTCAGTGCGCGCGCGTGCAAAACGTGCGCTCTGGGCGTGCCCAGAGCACGCACGGAACCTGCTAGACGAAATGCCAGGGCGGTCTAGAGCGCGAGGGTGGATCTGACAATGAACAAGATAGGGGTAGGGGTGGCTAGGAGCTCAGTGGACAAGGTTGCTGGGTCATTGGAGCAAGTTCACAGTGCAAACAAAGAACTCATGCCAAAACAGACTATGCACACCAAGTGTTCAACAGAATGCCAAGTGCACTTAGGCAACTCTTGGAGTGGCCAAAATCTCCAGATCAGGGTCTCTTTAGGTGCAGAAGATGGTGGCGAGATCATATGGGCAAAACCAGAAACTTGTTAGTGCAAGTTTTGTAAAACTTCAGTTTTGGCCAGAAAGAACAGGGGCTCATTGCAGGCACTTAAAATCCTCCAATGGGTCCAATCTCCTGGTCTTAAGGGTTTTGCAGGGAGGGCTACAAGTAGGAAAAAGCTCAGGGTCACTAGAGCAAAATAAAATAAGGTTGCAGTACAAATCACCAAATTGGACCAGAATGCAAAAGAGGTTGATTCACTCAAATTTTTCAAAGAACATCACTGGGTTTTTGCATAGAGTTGAATTGTATGCATCCACTGACATCTCCAAACACTTGGAAGAATTTTTAAAGAAATATTTAAATAGGTTGTAGTGCAAAAGTGCCTACTGGACCAGATTGGAAAAGTTGGTGTAGAGCTCAAAATCTCCAATGGCCAAAAGGTATTTTTGCATAAAAGTGATGTGGAAACATCACATGATATCCCCAAATTTTGGTGGAAATTTTGAAGGCATTTATCAAATGGTTGCAGTGCAAAACAGGCTCCAAATTCAAAGAAATCATTTTAAAAGAATAAAGCTCTGAGAAAACAAATCTTGCAAATTTAAATCCACTGATAAAGAATTGTTTTATCATAGAGAGTATTCAAGTCCAACAATACCTTTTGAAAGTTTTTCCACTAGAGGCAAAAATCCAAAAATCACAAAAGGTAAATCTTGACAAAAATGGAAAAGTTTTATTTCCTGGTAACATTTTAATAAATAAAACAAGGTCCAAATTTTGGGGTGTCACACATTATTCTCTGATTTAAATGAATAACTATCTCGCATTAAACAAGATCCAGATATAATGTTCATGCTCAACGCTGGCACCAAATAACAATTATTCAGGTCTAAAACTAATCCTCATGGTAGATGTAGAGGTAGTGTGCCGACGGCGATCACAACGACCTTGGAACCATTTCCCACGCGCATCATCACCTTGTCCTTAGTCAATCTTCGCTTAATCCGTAGCCCCTGTTTCGAGTTGCAAATATGAGCAACATAACCATTATCAAATACCCAGGCGCTACTGCGAGCATTAGTTAAGTACACATCAATAACATGTATATCAAATATACCTTTCACTTTGCCATCCTTCTTGTCCGCCAAATACTTGGGGCAGTTCCGCTTCCAGTGACCAATCCCTTTGCAGTAGAAGCACCCCGTTTCAGGCTTAGGTCCAGACTTGGGTTTCTTCTCTTGAGCAGCAACCTTTTTGCCGTTCTTCTTGAAGTTCCCTTTCTTCCCTTTGCCCATTTTCTTGAAACTAGTGGTCTTGTTGACCATCAACAATTGATGCTCCTTTTTGATTTCTACCTCCACGGCCTTTAGCATCGCGAAGAGCTCGGGAATAGTCTTGTTCATCCCTTGCATATTATAGTTCATCACGAAGCCTTTATAGCTTGGTGGCAGTGATTGAAGAACTCTGTCAATGACACAATCAACTGGAAGATCAACTCCCAGCTGAGTCAAGTGGTTATGGTACCCAGACATTCTGAGTATGTGTTCACTGACAGAACTATTCTCCTCCATTTTGCAGCTGTAGAACTTGTTGGAGACTTCATATCTCTCAACTCGGGCATTTTCTTGAAATATTATCTTCAACTCTTGGAACATCTCACATGCTCCATGACGTTCAAAACGTCTTTGAAGTCCCGATTCTAAGCGGTAAAGCATGGCACACTGAACTATCGAGTAGTCATCAGCTTTGCTCTGCCAGACGTTCTTAATGTCATCAGTAGCATCTGCAGCAGGACTGGCACCTAGCGGTGCTTCCAAGACATAATTCTTCTGTGCAGCAATGAGTATAATCCTCAAGTTACGGACCCAGTCCGTGTAGTTGCTGCCATCATCTTTCAACTTAGCTTTCTCTAGGAATGCATTAAAATTCAAAGGAACGGTAGCACGGGCCATTGATCTACAACAACATAGACATGCAAAATACTATCAGGTACTAAGTTCATGATAAATTAAAGTTTAATTAATCATATTACTTAAGAACTCCCACTTAGATAGACATCCCTCTAATCATCAAAGTGATCATGTGATCCAAATCAACTAAACCATGTTCGATCATCACGTGAGATGGAGTAGTTTTCAATGGTGAACATCACTATGTTGATCATATCTACTATATGATTCATGTTCGACCTTTCGGTCTCCAGTGTTCCGAGGCCATGTCTGTACATGCTAGGCTCGTCAAGTTTAACCCGAGCCGCTTCATCCAACAATACCGCCGAATCAAAGTATGACATGCTGGTAAGCAGTATGACTATTATCGCCCACAACTCTTTGTGTTCTACTCATGCATATAACATCTACGCATAGACCTGGCTCGGATGCCACAGTTGGGGAACGCAGTAATTTCAAAAAAATTCCTACGATCACGCAAGATCTATCTAGGTGATGCATAACAACGAGAGGGGAGAGTGTTGTCTACGTACCCTCGTCGACCAAAAGCGGAAGCGTTATGACAACGCGGTTGATGTAGTCGTACGTCTTCATGATCCGACCGATCCTAGCATCGAAGGTACAACACCTCCGTGATCTACACACATTCAGCTCGGTGACTGTGGCACCCCGGCTCAGAGCGACCGGTTTACCCTGCATTGCCAGCCCAGAGATCATGTCTTCTGGCAACACACAACATATTGGTACAGAAAACAACTGCTTTATTGATGCTAGCGGAACAGAGTTCATATTACAACAGTGGTCGAGGCCAAGCGGCACACTCGGTGCGGCGGAACAATATGTACATTATTTAGTGAACATAAAGGGGCCTCCACTCGAACAACTACGTGGCAGCGGAATAACGTCGTAGCGGAAGCTCCATATCACAGGGACACTGATGTGGACACGATTAGACTCGAACAACGCTCCTTTCCAACGAGACTTTCCAGAAATCTGGCATGACACGCCAGGTCAGTACATTGAATGTACTTGCAAGCTCACAACAAGCATAATCATAATGACAAACAATATCATGATATTTAACCAATTATTAATAATGCAACATTATATGTCAACATGCTGTGATCAAGCCCGAACGTTCCTCAGGACAGCTTACCAACTGTGATCATCTCTGGACCACAAACACACCACCATAGTGGTCTTACTCAAGAACAACTCGTGATCCTCAGGGCGATCACAATCACGACCATCATTTGGTCCCAAATACCTCGATGGCCTTTCTGCCATCCATTGAAAATGCAAAGTTCATAGCTTAGTGTGCAATTTCTATTAAACGTTGACTCATGGTGGGACCTAGTACGAGGTGTCCGTGACCATGGACTCGGCTATCGATAGATTATACACTCTGCAGAGGTAGCACACTGTACCCACACCACGGAACCCATGGCCTCGCATTCCCATTCGGGTGGACCAACGGCATTCCGACAAAACCCCTCCATTGCCACAACACTCTCCCGGCCACTCCGACCCAAATCCCCAACGGGCTGGTCCTGGGTGGCCCCGTGTCTACCAAAGACACCCCGACCACCGTCATGGTCAAAACACTCCCACTCGGGGACTCGGTACCATAATCTCATCAACGAGCACACAAGATTATGTGTGCTTACTGGGCCTGGGCAAACACGACATAATCTTCCCTAGATGGAGGCACCGACCAGAGGCCGTGTCAATGGACCGAATCAAGGCCTTCCCACAAGGCAAATGTGGTTGCACTGGAAAGAAACTCGATTCGGCGGCACCATGACCCAGTCAACGGTATATTCAAGTTGAGTTATATTTAGGATTAACTTTAAACTAAAAATGACCGGTGTCATAGCATGCCATGAAATGCAAAACAACACATGCATCACATATTGATAAAAATGACCGACGTCATCCATATGCACACCAAGCATAAACGTCAACAACTCATATTACTCTACTTGCTCAAAATGACTCACAACTTAACCAAAATATTTTGCAACGAGTTTTATTAATTTCCTACGCAAGAAAGTAACTCCGATAAATCTTTCATATGCTTGACCAAAAGATACCATTATCAACAACTCTTAATTTCTTTATCACTAAGTTGGGTTCAAACATTCTGTAAGACAAGTAATATGATTAAACAAGTATTTAATAGAATATTTTCTAACAAATTTTTATCAATTTAAGAATGCAAACACAAAGCTTTAAATAATTACTAACATGCATAACAAAATTATTTCTAACATCACCTCAAATAAATTTTAACTTGCTTTACCCACTTAAACTAGTTTCAACTATTCTGTAAATCAAGCATAACAACTGACCAATACTTAACTGAATACAAATAATTCAATAATTATTTAAATGCATGGGTTAATCATTTCATTTAAGTGAGAAAATCACAAATATTGAAATGGCATCATAAAAATGTTGCTGTGGCTTGCCTTAGTGCAGATGAGGTTCACAAGCCTCCTGGTGATCCTCAAGACAAGCCTCACCTTCTGAAAATAATTTTAAACACAAAAAGAGAATATCAAGAACACTTCTGAAATTCACCAGAAATTCTAAACAGCTCGGAAAAATCTCATCTTTGGTGAGCTGTTAGATTTCCTTTCAAAGAACACAATGCAAAAAGAATCATCTCATTTGAACTTATGGTTAAAAAGTTAAAATTGTTTGAAGCTCTCTGGAATATAAATGAATTTGAATAAAAAGAAATAGCTGGGGGTGACATCGAAGGCGTAAAGCCCAGGGGCGCCACCACTCGTACCGCTTGGCGCGTGTACTGAGTGGCTGACTAGCGGGCCCCGCTAGTCAGGTGGGGGAAGAGGGAGAGAGAAACAGAGAGGGCCGCGGCTTCGCCGGAGCTCTCACCGGCGACGAGGGCTCCTTGGCCCAAACGAGAGGGAGAGATTGAGAGAGGGGACGATGGCGCACCTGCCCGTACCTATAGCGTGGCTAGGGGTGGTCGGACGGCGTCGGAAACTAGCTCGCAAGCGGAGGCAGAACATGGAGGTCACTGGAGTTGAGGAAGACGGCGAGCAGAGGTCACTCCAGAGGCTCCAAGCGGGCGAGATGGCCTCACCGGAGAGAGGCGGAGGCCTTGGAGGGGTCGCCCAGGCCTGGGAGGGGCTCGAGCTACCGCGACGACCAGAGGGGATCGCCGGCAAGCTCAAGCTCGGGGACGGCGGCCCGAGGCCTGCCCGGCTGGGCTACGGCTTCCTACTCGATCGTGGGGTGTGTGTGAGTGCTGGATGGTGCTCGAGGAGGCTGGGGGTGGCTCTATTTATAGGCGAGCGGCGAGGGTGCTTCGGGCTCCGCCGGTGGACACCTGTCCACGGCGCCCAGCGACGAGCGGCGTCAATGAGAGGGGGAGAAGGCGACGGAGGTCACGCGGCCACTGTGGGCGAGCGGAGACGAGCACAGGATCAAGGGGATGGCGACGAGCACAGTGCGCTCCGCACTGTTGGGCTGGCCGGACCTTTCCCGTGCTCGCTGCGGCGAGCTCGGGCGTCGGCGAGTGCCAGGGAGGAGTTAAGGACGTCGAGACGATGATGGTGGCGGGGTTTGGCATGGTTGGGCAGGCGGGGGAAGCAACCACGCTCGAACAGAGCGCTCGGCGTCACCGAGAGCGCGTCGACACGCATGCCTGGCATCGTGGACACGCGTGGTCACCGCGCGAACTCTCTCCTCAGGCCAGCCTTCGTCCAAAAATCATGTCTGGCATGTTGTTCGTGCTAGTTTTGAAGTTTAGCATGGTTTGGTTTGGATCCAGGTGCAGTAGAGAAGATTTTACAAGCCAGGTAAGTTTCTGGTCAGTAACTTTGTGATGTTACTGTGGTCAAATGGCTGGGAGTTTGGGGCTGTGCTTTGGAGGCTATTTATAAGTTACTTAGGTAAAGATGCACAAGAAAGTTCAGGTCAAATGGAGCAAGTAAAATGATAGTTGCTGTAGAAACCACCATTTCTGTCCAGAACAGAAAAGATTTTCTGTAGAAAAAATATTCCAAAAAGTGATGAAATATTTTTGCTCAGGGAGGTTCCCTAGGGTCCCTAGAATATTTGTGAATTATCTTAGAATTTTCTGAGCCATAAAAATTAGGGTTGCCTTGAAGCAAACAGATCTGGCTTAGGGTTTTTGAGAGAAAATGAATATTTTTCATTTAAGAAAAATATTCCAAAGGTTATTTTGTGGTGGATCAGAAGTGATGTGATGGAAGTGGGAGAGAAGTGAACACTTGGGTGAAAGCCAAGGATGCCCAAGTGTTTAAGTCCAAATGAAAAGATTCAAAAACTCCAAGTTTCAAAAACTTTCAAATGAAATTTCATGCAAATAAGAAAGGGCAAAAACCAGGCTATCACAAACCTCCCCCACTTAGAATGAATCTCGTCCTCGAGATTCGGTTGCTTGGGAAAACCACTCTGGATACTAACTCTTAAGGAACTCTTCCTGCTCCCAAGTTGCTTCTGACTCGGTGTGATGCTCCCACTGAACTTTGAAAAAAATTCTGACTTTGCTGCGAGTGACCCTTTCCACTTGATCCAACATTTTGGACGGTCTTTCTTCATAAGTTATATCCTTTGCCAATTCTATCTCAGCCATTGCAGTCCTTTTCTCAGGCGGGGATATGCATCGTCTCAATTGCGAAACATGGAACACATTGTGTACTTCTGACAACTCCGGGGGTAGTTCCAGTTGGTATGCAACCGTACCCACTCGAGACATAATTGAGAATGGACCAATGAATCTGGGTGCCAGCTTTCCACGAGTCTGAAATCGCTTAACTCCTTTCATAGGAGTGACTCGGAGGTACACATGTTCTCCGGGATCAAAACTGACCTGCCGGTGCTTTGCATCATAATAACTCTTCTGACAGGATTTGGCCAATTGCAGTCAGTCTCTGATTTCCCTGACTTGTTTCTTGGCTTCCATCATGAGATCGGTTCCGATGATATGGGTATCTCCAGCTTGAGACCAATTTAGAGGAGTGCGGCACTTACGACCATATAGAGCTTCATAGGGTGACATCTTTAGACTGGTCTGGAAACTGTTGTTATACGAGAACTCGGCGTATGGATATTCCTAGTTCGCCCCGTTGGCTAGCACACAGGCTCGCAACATATCTTCGAGTATTTGATTTACTCGCTCTGTCTGACCGTCCGTCTGGGGGTGATAAGCAGTACTATATTTTAGTGTTGTCCCCAAGGCTTGATGGAGGCGGGACCAGAAAGCGGAGGTAAACAAAGAACCTCGGTCGGAAGTGATAGTCCGGGGTACCCCATGCAGACTGACGATTCTGGATACATACAGTTGCGCCAGTTCATTTGCTCTGTATCTGGTGCTGACCGGGATGAAATGAGCAACCTTGGTTAGGGTGTCCACTATAACCCAGATTGCGTCTTTGCCTCACTGAGTCCTAGGCAATCCGGTGATGAAGTCCATGCAAACATCATCCCATTTCCATTGTGAAACTGGCAGTGGTTGGAGAAGTCCGGCTGGCTTCTGATGCTCTGCTTTCACCTTGTTGCATATGTCGCAACAGGCTACAAAATAGGCAATGTCTTTCTTCATCCCATTCCACCAGAATATTTGTTTAAGGTCTTCATACGTTTTCGTACTTCCCGGATGAATGGAATACGAGGATTCGTGTGCTTCTGACAAGATTTCCCTCTTCATGTCCGGTTGATTTGGTACACAAATTCGTCCACGGAATCGGAGGGTACCGAAGTTGTCCTTGAAGAAATCTGGGGGCTGCCTTGCATGTTTTTGTAGCTTGGCGTCATCTGGCTGGGCCTTGCGGATTTCCATCTCAAGTGTGGGGGTAACTTCCAAAATATTAGTGAGGCCAGCATCCACGATGACCAAGTTGAGCTGAGCGATCTCCTCCTGAAGTTCGGTAGGCAATGATTTTAACATGACATTTAAGCTGACGGGCTTTCGACTGAGCGCATCGGCAACGACGTTGGCCTTGCCTGGATGGTAATTTATTCCAAGGTCATAATCCTTGACCAACTCTAACCATCTTCGCTGACGGAGATTTAAATCTGGCTGAGTGAAGATGTACTTGAGGCTTTTGTGGTCGGTAAAAATTTGGCACCTTTTTCCAATGAGATAGTGCCTCGAAATTTTTAATGCATGAACCACTGCAGCCAATTCCAAATCATGAGTAGGATAATTTCCCTCATGTGGTCGTAGTTGTCGTGATGCATAGGCTACTACCTTGCCGTCTTGCATCAATACACAACCAATACCTTGTCTGGAGGCATCGCAGTACACGTCGAAGCTGCGATAAATGTCTGGAAGAGTCAATACGGGTGCGGTTGTCAGACGCATCTTTAGCTCATAAAAACTCTTCTCACAGTCCTTGGTCCACTCAAACTTTGTATCCTTTTTGAGCAGTTCCATCATAGGTTTAGCAATTTTGGAAAACCCTTCAATGAAACGACGATAGTATCCAGCTAATCCAAGGAAACTCCGGATCTGTGTTACAGTCGTGGGCGGTACCCAATCGAGCACATCCTTTACTTTGCTCGGGTCCACGGCTATGCCTTCGGCGGATAGTACATGCCCGAGAAACCCAACTTGCTTGAGCCAAAATTCGCACTTACTGAACTTGGCGTATAACTGATGGTTGCGGAGCCATTGTAGCACTGCCCGGAGGTGATCTTTATGCTCTTCTTCACTCTAGGAGTAATGAGGATGTCGTTGATAAAGAATACCACAAATTTGTCGAGGAAGTCCATGAACACCTTGTTCATCATATGCATGAAGAAGGCAGGGGCATTGGTGAGACCAAAGGACATCACAGTATATTCGTAAAGACCGTATCATGTAGTGAATGCGGTCTTAGGAATATCTTCCCTTTTAATCTTGAGCTGATGATACCCGGTCCGTAAATCGATTTTTGAGAATACTTTAGCCCCACTGAGCTGATCGAACAAATCATCAATCCTTGGCAATGGGTATTTATTTTTGATGGTGACCTCATTCAGCTGGCGATAATCTATGCACATACGGAGACTGCCATCCTTTTTACCCACGAAGATTGTAGGTGACCCCCACGGTGAAGAGCTAGGACGAATATAACCTTTCCGGAGTAATTCGTCAAGCTATTTCTTTAGTTCCACTAATTCTGATGAGGGCATCCGGTAATACTTCTTGTATAATGGTGCGGTTCCGGGCACAAGATCTATGGCAAATTCCAGTTCCCGATCTGGTGGCATGCCTGGCAGTTCTTCTGGAAACACATCAGGGTACTCACTGACCACAGGAATAAATTCCAATTCGACCACAGCAGTGCACACTAGTTCTGGCTTGGGTATATGCTTGCGAGCATAGAATTTGGTGAGCTGCCCATTCAGACTGGTTAAATTGACTTCTCGGGTTGCGCAGTTTATACAAACTTGATATTTGGTCAGCCAATTCATTCCCAATATAATATCCAACTGTTCAGACTCAACGATTATCAGAGATGTTGGAAAGTGGACCCCGTTGATATTGATCTCCAGATCACGGCAGACTAGATTGCTCTTGATTATAGATCCCGGGGTTTGTACCAGCATATTTTTGCCCGAAATTGTGCAAGGAAAATTGTTTTGGGCGGCAAAACTCCGAGAAATAAAAGAATGGGAAGCCCCAGAGTCAAATAAAATTACTGCAGGTATGTCATTAACAGAAAACATACCAATGACGACTTCTGGCTTCTCTTGGGATTCATCGGCGGAGATATGATTCACGTCCCAGTGAAGTTTTGCTGGGTTGGCCCTGACTCCATAAAGTTGACTTGTGGCCTGCTCAGTGCATTCACCTTGGGGTTCTTGGGGCACTGTTTAGCATAATGTCCGGGCTGCCCGCAAGTGAAACAAGAATTATTGCGCTGCCGCTCCTCATGCATTGGATTGGCCACAACATTCTTGACTTGAGTGGTGGTCTTGTTAACATTCTGCTGCCAAATTGGCCGGTATTCCACCTGAGTCTGCTGCTAGGTACGAGCCTTTTGCATAGGTTGCCCATCCTTCTTTGGCTCAGACTTGCGCTTGTTGTCGTTAATAGGCCTATTATCTGATATAAGCTTGTGTTCCCGTTCAGCAATGAATGCCTTGTCTACCAGAGTTTGGAAATCCGTGAAATCAAACATACTGAGAGCACACCGAAGCTGCGGATTTAAACCTCCAAGAAATCTATCCATCTTCCTTTCTTCGGTGGCTACGTCATACAGAGAGTAACGGGCCAGATGATTGAATTTTTGCAGATACTCAGCCACAGATTGATTTCCTTGGACAAGCGCGAGAAATTCACGCTGCTTGGCCTTCATAACTCCAGTAGGGATGTGATATTTGCGGAACTTATCCTTGAATTTTTCCCAGGTGACTTCCTCATCAATCGGCCACATGGCTTTTGTATTTTCCCACCATATGGCACCTGCGCCTTCAAGGTAATGGGTTGCAAATGGAACTTTATCATTTCCTTCAATACGGGCGATCTCAAGCTTTTTCTCCATGGTGTGCAAGCAATCGTCTGCATCCAATGGGTCAACAACCTGACTGGAATTGGGTGGATTGGTCCTCTGAAAATCTGACAGCTTTGAGTGATGACCATTCTGATTTCCATTTTGTCCAACTATAGCTTGCACACTTCTCAATATTTCAATCAGATCATTGTTCCTTTTTTCTTCAAACATACGCAGAACTTGCTCGGTGGAGGGAGGATCAGGCGGAGGAGGTGGTGGCTGAACGTACGGCTCGGGAGAATATCCTGCCTGTCGTGCGGAACGACGAACAGGAGTTCCCTCACGAACGTTGCTACTGCCGCCTACCCGCGTCATCCTATTGAGTATTTTTCCCAAGGCAACAAAATCGAGATGAGAGACATCCAAGAATAAAATTGGGGAAAAGCCAGCAACAATTCTCGAAAAAGGCAAAAGAGCGAAGAGAATACGACGATTAAAGTCCCATCATAATTATACATAGACTCATACATGAAAATTTAACAACCTGACTGGTTCCACTACTCTCATACATGAAGCATCATGACTCGTACAACTACATCCGTACACCATCTAGACGACTGCGAATACTCAAAGACACTACTACTCTGCTGGTGCTGCGGTGTCCTCCCCTGAAGCGGTCTCAGATCCCGAACTGACGTGGTTAACGGAAACCTCCGGGTTAAAGGTAACACGACGACGCTGCCTCGAGGGCTCTCCCTCAGGGGCAGGAGTAGGATGAAGCATCGGGGCTGCAGGAGTAGCAAGAAGTGAGACCCACTCGGCAGGAGTACTGAGAGGGTTCACGGCCGGAACGCCTGTGCTATTCGGGGGAGTAACCGGCGAAATAGGGGAGCTAGAGCTAACTGGGACATAAGGGGTAAATCCTAGTGAGGATGGAGTAGTGGTGGATCTAGTAGTGACCAAGGTAGCGGCTAAAGCAGTATGGGCACGAGTCAGCTCTCGAGCCAGCTCGTGGATCATCAGATAGCTAGCAGTGATATAGCGAGCAAGATGGCTAGCAACACTATCAGACTCCGGGTTAACGAGAGGAAAACGGACACGACCGTTGTCGTGCAGAGATGGGTAGTAATAGAATCCTGGGTGATGCTGCATTTGAACCTTGGTATAACGAAGCTCGACAAGGACCTCAAATGCGGCAAACTGGACAGCCTGAGAAGCGGTGGAGGCGTAACCGCTTCGAGAAGTGCGAGTGTAAGAGCCAGAATCGGAATTGGTGCGCAGAGTAACCACTGCGTGATACTCATACACTGAGTCTGCTAGACGCTCCCGGTACACACGGTAGACTGGTTCGTCTCCGTGAGGGTACAGCCGACGCCACACGTTGCGGAGAAGGTGCGGTGACGTGTATGGCATCAACTGCAACTGGCACGGATACGGCACCGGAGCCATCTACACTCACAACCATTAACAGGTTAGCATAAAAATAATAATCAAATGACTACAATGCAACAACCAGCTATATCTGCTACCGACACTCACATTTACTCGTGTCTAGCGTCCAGTTAACACGTCGTAGTCTAGCGTGGCCTATAGTCAGCGCGGCTCTGATACCAACCATTGTGGCACCCCGGCTCAGAGCGACTGGTTTACCCTGCATTGCCAGCCCAGAGATCATGTCTTCTGGCAACACACAACATATTGGTACAGAAAACAACCGCTTTATTGATGCTAGCGGAACAGAGTTCATATTACAACAGTGGTCGAGGCCAAGCGGCACACTCGGTGCGGCTGAACAATATGTACATTATTTAGTGAACAGAAAGGGGCCTCGACTCGAACAACTACGTGGCAGCGGAATAACGTCGTAGCGGAAGCTCCATATCACAGGGACACTAATGTGGACACGATCTAGACTCGAACAGTGCTCCTTTCCAACGAGACTTTCCTGAAATCTGGCATGACACGCCAGGTCAGTACATTGAATGTACTTGCAAGCTCACAACAAGCATAATCATAATGACAAACAATATCATGATATTTAACCAATTATTAATAATGCAACATTATATGTCAACATGCTGTGATCAAGCCCGAACGTCCCTCGGGATAGCTTACCAACTGTGATCATCTCTGGACCACAAACACACCACCATAGTGGTCTTTCTCAGGAACAACTCGTGATCCTTACGGCGATCACAACCACGACCATCATTTGGTCCCAAATACCTCGATGGCCTTTCTGCCATCCATTGACAATGCAAAGTTCATAGCTTAGTGTGCAATTTTTATTAAACGTTGACTCATGGTGGGACCTAGTACGAGGTGTCCGTGACCGTGGACTCGGCTATCGATAGATTATACACTCTGCAGAGGTAGCACACTGTACCCACACCAAGGAACCCATGGCCTCGCATTCCCATTTGGGTGGACCAACGGCATTCCTACAAAACCCCTCCATTGCCACAACACTCTCCCGGCCACTCGGACCCAAATCCCCAACGGGCTGGTCCTGGGTGGCCCCGTGTCTACCAAAGACACCCCGACCACCGTCGTGGTCAAAACACTCCCACTCGGCGACTCGGTACCATAATCTCATCAACGAGCACACAAGATTATGTGTGCTTACCGGGCCAGGGCAAACACGACATAATCTTACCTAGATGGAGGCACCGACCAGAGGCCGTGTCAATGGACCGAATCAAGGCCTTCCCACAAGGCAAATGTGGTTGCACTGGAAAGAAACTCGATTCAGCGGCACCATGACCCAGTCAACGGTATATTCTAGTTGAGTTATATTCAGGATTAACTTTAAACAAAAAATGACCGGTGTCATAGCATGCCATGAAATGCAAAACAACACATGCATCACATATTGATAAAAATGACCGACGTCATCCATATGCACACCAAGCATAAACGTCAACAACTCATATTACTCTACTTGCTCAAAATGACTCACAACTTAACCAAAATATTTTGCAACGAGTTTTATTAATTTCCTACGCAAGAAAGTAACTCCGATAAATCTTTCATATGCTTGACCAAAAGATACCATTATCAACAACTCTTAATTTCTTTATCACTAAGTTGGTTCAAACATTCTGTAAAACAAGTAATATGATTAAACAAGTATTTAACAGAATATTTTCTAACAAATTTTTATCAATTTAAGAATGCAAACACAAAGCTTTAAATAATTACTAACATGCATAACAAAATTATTTCTAACATCACCTCAAATAAATTTTAACTTGCTTTACCCACTTAAACTAGTTTCAACTATTCTGTAAATCAAGCATAACAACTGACCAATACTTAACTGAATACAAATAATTCAATAATTATTTAAATGCATGGGTTAATCATTTCATTTAAGTGAGAAAATTACAAATATTGAAATGGCATCATAAAAATGTTGCTGTGGCTTGCCTTAGTGCAGATGAGGTTCACAAGCCTCCTGGTGATCCTCAAGACAAGCCTCACCTTCTGAAAATAATTTTAAACACAAAAAGAGAATATCAAGAACACTTCTGAAATTCACCAGAAATTCTAAACAGCTCAGAAAAATCTCATCTTTGGTGAGCTATTAGATTTCCTTTCAAAGAACACAATGCAAAAAGAATCATCTCATTTGGACTTATGGTTAAAAAGTTAAAATTGTTTGAAGCTCTGTGGAATATAAATGAATTTGAATAAAAAGAAACAGCTGGGGGGTGACGTCGAAGGCTTAAAGCCCAGGGGCGCCACCACTCGTACAGCTTCACGCATGTACTGAGTGGCTGACTAGCGGGCCCCGCTAGTCAGGTGGGGGAAGAGGGCGAGAGAAACAGAGAGGGCCGCGGCTTCGCCGGAGCTCTCGCCGACGACGAGGGCTCCTTGGCCCAAACGAGAGGGAGGGATTGAGAGAGGGGACGATGGCGCACCTGCCCGTACCCGTAGTGTGGCTAGGGGTGGTCTTATGGCGTCGGAAACTAGCTTGCAAGCGAAGGCAGAACGTGGAGGTCGCCGGAGTTGAGGAAGACGGCGAGCAGAGGTCACTCCAGAGGCTCCAAGCGAGCGAGATGGACTCACCGGAGAGGCGGAGGCCTTGGAGGGGTCGCCCAGGCCTGGGAGGGCTGGAGCAACCGCGGCGACCAGAGGGGATCGCCGGCAAGCTCAAGCTCGCTGACCCGAGGCCTGCCCGGCCGGGCTACGGCTTCCTACTCGATCGTGGGGTGTGTGTGAGTGCTGGATGGTGCTCGAGGAGGCTGGGGGTGGCTCTATTTATAGGCGAGCGGCGAGAGTGCTTCGGGCTCCGCCGGTGGACACCTGTCCACGGTGCCCGGCGACGAGTGGCGTCAATGAGAGGGGGAGAAGGCGACGGAGGTCACGCAGCCACTGTGGGCGAGCGGAGAGGAGCACAGGATCAAGGGGATGGCGACGAGCACAGTGCGCTCCGCACTGTTGGGCTGGCCGAACCTTGCCCGTGCTCGCTGCGGCGAGCTCCGGCGTCGGCGAGTGCCAGGGAGGAGTTAAGGACGTCGAGACGATGATGGTGGCGGGGTTTGGCATGGTTGGGCAGGCGGGGGAAGCGACCACGCTCGAACAGAGCGCTCGGCGTCACCCAGAGCGCGTCGACACGCATGCCTGGCATCGTGGACACGCGTGGTCACCGCGCGAACTCTCTCCTCAGGCCAGCCTTCGTCCAAAAATCATGTCTGGCATGTTGTTCGTGCTAGTTTTGAAGTTTACCACGGTTTGGTTTGGATCCAGGTGCAGTAGAGAAGATTTTACAAGCCAGGTAAGTTTCTGGTCAGTAACTTTGTGATGTTACTTTTTTCAAATGGCTGGGAGTTTGGGGCTGTGCTTTGGAGGCTAGTTATAAGTTACTAAGGTAAAGATGCACAAGAAAGTTCAGGTCAAATGGAGCAAGTAAAATGGTAGTTGCTGTAGAAACCACCATTTCTGTCCAGAACAGAAACGATTTTCTGTAGCAAAAATATTCCAAAAAGTGATGAAATATTTTTGCTCAGGGAGGTGCCTAGGGTCCCTAGAATATTTGTGAATTATCTTAGAATTTTCTGAGCCATAAAAATTAGGGTTGCCTTGAAGCAAACAGATCTGGCTTAGGGTTTTTGAGAGAAAATGAATATTTTTCATTTAAGAAAAATATTCCAAAGGTTATTTTGTGGTGGATCAGAAGTGAATTGATGGAAGTGGGAGAGAACTGAACACTTGGGTGAAAGCCAAGGATGCCCAAGTGTTTAAGTCCAAATGAAAAGATTCAGAAACTCCAAGTTTCAAAAACTTTCAAATGAAATTTCAAGCAAATAAGAAAGGGCAAAAACCAGGCTGTCACAGTGACGTCCCACGAACTCTATATCCAGCTGAGGTCAAGGGAGAGTTTCGTCAGCATGACGGCGTGATGACGATGATGATGAAGTTATCGACGCAGGGCTTCGCCTAAGCACTACAACGGTATGACCGAGGTGGAAATCTGTGGAGGGGGGCACCGCACATGGCTAAAAGATCAACTTGATCAACTTGTGTGTCTATGGGGTGCCCCCCTCCCTCGTATATAAAGGAGTGGAGGAGAGGAGGGCCGGCCCTTTCTATGGCGCGCCCAAGGGGGGGAGTCCTACTCCTAGTAGGAGTAGGTTTCCCCCTTCCCTAGTTGGAGTAGGAGAAGAAGGAAGAGGAAGAGGGAGAGAAGGAAAGGGGGGCCGGTCCCCCTCCCAATTTGGATTGGGCTTGGGGGGGGGGGCACCCCCACCCTGGCCGCCTCCTCCTCTCTTCCACTATGGCCCATTAAGGCCCATTAACTCCCCGGGGGGTTCCGGTAACCTCCCCATGCTCCAGAGAAATGCCCGAACCACTCGGAACCTTTCCGGTGTCCAAACATAGCCTTCCAATATATCAATCTTTATGTCTCGGCCATTTCGAGATTCCTCGTCAGGTCCGTGATCACATCCGGGACTCCGAACAATCTTCGGTACATCAAAACACATAAACTCATAATACCGATCGTCATCGAACGTTAAGCGTGCGGACTCTACGGGTTCGAGAAATATGTAGATATGACCGAGACACGTCTCTGGTCAATAACCAATAGCGGAACCTGGATGCTCATATTGGTTCCTACATACTCTACGAAGATCTCTATCGGTCAAACCGCATAACAACATACGTTGTTCCCTTTGTCATCGGTATGTTACTTGCCCGAGATTCGATCGTCGGTATCATCATACCTAGTTCAATCTCGTTACCGGCAAGTCTCTTTACTCGTTTTGTAATACTTCATCCCGCAACTAACTCATTATTCACAATGCTTGCAAGGCTTATAGTGATGAGTATTACCGAGAGGGCCCAGAGATACCTCTCCGAAACACGGAGTGAAAAATCCTAATCTCGATATATGCCAACCCAACAAACACCTTTGGAGACACCTGTAGAGCACCTTTATAATCACCCTTTTACGTTGTGATGTTTGGTAGCACACAAATTGTTCCTCCGGTATTCGGGAGTTGCATAATCTCATAGTCTGAGGAACTTGTATAAGTCATGAAGAAAGCAGTAGCAATTAAACTGACACTATCATAATGCTAAGCTAACGGATGGGTCATGTCCATCACATCATTCTCATAATGATGTGATCCCGTTCATCAAATGACAACACGTGTCTATGGTTAGGAAACATAACCATCTTTGATTAACGAGCTAGTCAAGTAGAAGCATACTAGGGACTATAAGTTTTGTCTATGTATTCACACATGTACTAAGTTTCCGGTTAATACAATTCTAGCATGAATAATAAACATTTATCATGAATTAAGGAAATAAATAATAACTTTATTATTGCCTCTAGGGCATATTTCCTTCTGTTCGAACCTCTCAAGGGTTTGCGAAACCCAAAATCCGACAGTATGTGCAATTATTTACTGTGCAGTACATTTCATCAATCCAGTTTTAAACATACCGATAGGAATGCATATATTTGCTTCCTCTTAAGCCTGTTATAGCTAGCATATGCCTCTTTTAAAGTTTTTTATTGTTCTATTGTTTGTAGTTAGCATATGTCTAGTTTCAATTGCTATCTTTGGTTGTTTGTAGTATTCCTTGTTTATTCCAGTTATTCACAATGTGATGTTCTATATGTGCAAGTATGTACTATGCAGTTCAATTTCATCAGTACCAGTTTCAACAATACCACTATGGCCTTGTTTGTTTCGGATTCTGGGACCAGATTCAGCTTTGCCAGTGAAGCTGAATCTGGATTTGGGTCATTTTTAGTGCAATTTCCTGAAGCACCTCAAAGTGTACTTCGGTGGTGAAGCTGATTCCCAGAAACAGCTTCGCCACTGAAGCGAATCCATAGGTGATTAAAATCCAACTGAAGATGAAACAAACAGGACATGAAAGACTACATTTGGTTGCTGCATCTTGTAGTTACACTTGCCTTTCCATTTTTATTTAACAATAACCAGTGTACTTAGACCGGCACAATACCAGTTTGAATGACTATGTTTGCTTGATTTTAAAAGTTAGGCCTATTGCAGTTAACACACCTTTCCACTTGATTTGCTTTACTAGCGTGCTTAAACCTGCACACTGAAGCTATCTTTTGGAGATTATTTTGTCTGCCATGGATAATTTTGGTTGATGTTTAGCCTGTTGTGCTTAACATGCTTCTCAATGTACCTATACAGGACAATTTTGGGAAAGACTGTTGTTTTCCATCGAGGTTAGTTTCATCCCATGGCTTATATATGCTCACTGTTCAGGATATCAGTAGCTGGTACCATATAGGCCGGGGGCTGATAAGGGACTAATCAATGAATCAGACTTTTAACTGAATATATCTGCAACCCATTTATCGTTAGATTAACTAGGGCCATATGTAATATATCTGAGGCTACATAGCAACATGCACTGTACTTAATGTCTACATATGCAATCCTAGCCTACATAGCAACAAGGAAGAGTGTTACCTTAATGTTCCGATGATGTCTAGATACACATAGAAGAGCAGCAGGAGCAGCAACAACAACAACACAACCCTGTTTGGATACTCAACTTAGCTAGAGGTTAGAGTTAGTTTCTAGCTCATGACTTACCCTGAACTAACTCCATCCAAAGAGGTGTTTGGATGACAGGGTTAGATACTTAGATTTACAATAAATGCACTAGGTGAAATAGCTCCAATTAGCACCTCTTGGGTTGGATAGTTTTTTTGGGTAGGTTATAGATGCAACTAGCTCAAACTAGCCCCCATGTTTAGATATACTTTAGGGATATTTGAGCCCGAACTAGCTCAAACTAACTCTAACTCATGGATACAGCAGTAGTTAATCAACCGATAATTTGTAAGAATGCAATAAACTCCTTCCGGCCCATAATATAAGATGTTAATTCATCTAATATGTGAGTATATTGGATGTTATAAGATATTATAAAAGAGTGTTGTACTACATCATTGTGCAATTGGTGTTTAGCTTCTAATATTAACTTGGTGCTTTTAGGTACATATGTCATTGGTAAAGATCCATGCTTCGACCCTTTCTGCGTATTGGGAAATGAGATATCGATGAACCAGCATCAAGTGAGGAAGCTGATCAAGATTGTTAGTAAAATGGGTCAAAAGATGGCAATTAAACTATTTGTTTACACTTTATCCAATACAACAGCGAACTGCAGGATGGTAAGTAAGAACTCTGCAACCTTCTTTTTACTGCCATAATGAGTTGTGTTAGATGAAAATGTCTAAATCTTTTTTCCTTTGTAGTGGTTCCCAAAGCAGTTTACTAAAGATTACCTCTCAAACTACATGATTTGTAGGCATGCAAAGGTTAAAGTATTTCTACTAGAACACGATGGTTATCTAGATGTTTTCATGAAGACCATGAAGGATGGGCGGTCGGCCATCACAAGTGGTTGGACTAGAGTCGTGCATGCCTTCTGCATGGAGGAGGGCACAATATGGGCATTCTGCTTCACCTTGTTCAGCAATCAGAATGTATTTCGCCTCCTTCTTTACCGTCTTTAATAGTACAAGTATACAGCTGTGGTTCATCATTCTTTATTTGGTTCTTATGTAATGCTTGATGTGTACCTATGAATCGAATAATGCATTGGTTGTCTGAACCTGATGGATATGAATAAAGTTATAACATACATTCAAATTCAATTTAAATTTCAATTTCAATTTGATATAGCAGCAACTAAATTACGGTGAAATTACGCTCTCCATCTTGTTACGGCACACACGGTTGGTAAAACACAAACATTTGCGATATACACCATAATCCGAGATGGTTCACAGAGAGGAAACGTGTGCAAGCGTGCACACAGTTGCCATTTGCAAACCATATGCGATGTTAGACAATATCACAAACGGTGCAGGCAAACTAACTGTTTGCGATAGTTGCCTTATCATACATGATTCGCATCCATGAACTATTTTTGATGAAGTATGCATCATAAACGTTGCACCATAGAATAGCGTGTGCGATAGTTGCCTTATCATACACGATTCACAACCATGAACTGTTTTCGATGAAGTATGCATCGTAAACGTTGCACCACAGAATAGCGTGTGCGATAGTTGTTGTGTACGATGATGTTACTATGGTCCGACGTTTCTTAATCCTATCCGACACTCGTACGACGATTAGCTAATCTTCTTAATTAGTTATTGCATAAGGTTTGTGAAAAGCGAATGTGTGCAATTGTATGCTTATCATACACGTTCTATAATAGTGAACCGTTTGTGATGGGCCGCGCATCGTAAACGTAGGACCACATAATACCGACTACGATGGCAATGCGAACACAAACGAGTAGGAGTACTGTATATGCATCTTGGCTCCCTATCCCCAACGGTTTCTGGGTTGTGTGGGAAGGACCCCCTATTGCCCACACTCACTTGGTGACGGTTCCAAATTCCATCGCGGAAAGGGGTTAAAAACCGTTTGTATAGCACCAACGCGTACCAGTGCACAACTGTTGATCCAATGAACACTGATGTTGATCTGCCAACTCCTAAACCGCCCAGACCAGCCAAGCTTGCTGAAGAAGCCGCTCTTGACAAGACTGCTGAGGACGTCCTTATTACTGGCACTGGTTATAAAGAGCCAGGGAACCCCAAAGTATTGGCCAAACATAGCGCCAAAGAAGAGCCACCATCAGCAAATTGAGACTGGACGTGGAGAATTTTGCTGCCCTTGGCGCTGGTGATATTCATGCGGGCTATCTTAACCGCCTTCACACTAGCTGCGAACTGGAGGCCCGCTTAGTGAACCTTCTGAAGGAACGCTATGAGGTATGTTATCAATCCCTTTCCATATATTTATGTAGCCGCCAAGTCTAGAGCATAGGAAAAAATTGAGTATACTCTAGACTCAATGAGAATCTTCAAACTGCAGCCACGCCGGGTTAGATTATCTGTTAAGATCCAAATACGTAGCCCCCAAGGCCCGGCTTAAAGTGACAAATTTGAGTTGGGACTTGTAGTCACTTAAGAAATCCAAATACGTAGCCCCCAAGGGCCGGCTTAAACTAACAAATTTGATCCGGGACTTGTAGTCATAAAATTCTTTAAAATGACCTACATTAGCCCCCAAGTGCCAAGGATATTGCTTGCAATGTGCTCGAGACTTACAACATTATCACTGCATGCTGATCTGTCACACTACAAGAAATATGTCAACTAGTGACCTTCTGTCAGTGACCATGGAAGAATTGGTCATAGATCTATGACCATTTCAGACCAATTGGTCAAAAGCTGTTCGGGGGGCTCCAAACCCTAAACTATAACGACCATTTTGGTCAGAAAGGTCGTAATTTCCTTACACGAAATGGTCATAAAGCAGATAACACTGGTTCGCTGCCTTATTTCTAGCTGATCATGACCAATATAGATGGTCATAACCTTGTAAATTGTGGTGGGTTGCTATGACTAGGCGCCACCTCATCAGTTTTGCCTATGTGTCATGTCCACGTGGCAGTTTTTGCCCTAGGTTGTGAAGCAACCTATATTTCTGTCATTCCCAAAATTCCCAAAAAAATATCGTAAATTCTTTGGGTCATATATTCGTAAAATATGTAAAAAACCTTCCTTCCCTAGTTCAAAAATAATTCAAAAATATTCATTTTCCTATTCTGTTCAGAAAAACACTTTGTGAAGGAAGTACTACTTTGGCATGTCGAAATGGTATCCATTTTCTACAATGCTTTCCTATGCCCAAATAACCATCCTCGACCAAATGCCAGCTCAATCCATTCATTATTTTGAGCCCAGCTTCAACATTCGTATTTATGTCCAGTGTGGTACTTTGCAAAGCAAGTACCACCTAGGCTCCTCCTTTTGAGCTGAAAATTTGTGAAGACGGTCTTCTCAGTAACTGATCATCCTCAGCCAAAACTCACGCCCATTAGCCATGTGCATTTCTCGTATCGCTAATCAAACACTTGGCTGCTTATTCATGTTTGAGCATCGATCGGTCTCCTCGTGAGAATCTTATGTTGTGATTTTCTTCCTAGCACCTACCTGGGGAGTGCCCAACCCACTAGACATGCCTAGGCCGCCCAGAACACATTGCAACGCCATGGTCACGCGGTGACCACGCGGCGGGCATGCGAGTTTACGCGCTCTAGAGTTGGGGCCCTTGGCCACCGTCCAAACCTCGACGTATCACCACCAAACCATGTATTTATGATTAAATAGGTACTTATATAACTAGAAATGATTTTGGGAAAAAATAAATAGCAAACTATGAGGTAGCTGCAGTTCAAATTTGACGTGCTTCCTACTGAATCGGCGGGAATTTGTCTTTTTCACCAGAGGTAGATCAAAACTTTTGACACCCAACCATTTTGTCAATTGTGTATTAAATATGGCCTAGTATTTTAGAAAATTGATTTGGTCCAATTTTGCAACAAATATATGGTAGGTCCTTCACAAAAAAAAACTCATTTCAGGCACTCGGAAAATGGAAAATGAATTTTCCGTGCAAAGAAAATGAAAACTCCCTTAGGCAACATTGTTTAGAATTCCAAGATGCACCCTTGTGCACAATATGAGATCATTTGAACAAACTATGCCATGAATGTGGCCATAAGGTTGATCATTTGGCTTGAAAGCCATGAATCTTCACGCATGATAGCTCATTTTTTAGAACACTTTTTTAAAATAATTTCCATATTACAAGTTTATCATTTTTCCTGTAAACTTGGTCACATATAATGACACAATGCGAAGGTTTTCCATTTCTTTGATTTTTTTGAATTTTTTTATGCCGGTTTCAAAATGCGGTCAAAACGGCGGGCTTGACCGTTCCTAGCTAGTGGTTGAATCTTGGCAAAATTTTGATTTTTCTCTGATTAAATATATACTTATGTACCTAGAAATGATTTTTGGTAAAAATAAAGAGCAAACTACGAGGTAGCTACAGTTGAAATTTGACCCGCTTCCAGCTGAATCGGCGGGAATTTGTCTTTTTCACGAGAGGTGGATCAAAATTTTTTACACCCAACCATTTGGTCAATTGTGCATTAAATATGGCCTAGTATTTAGAAAATTGATTTGGTCCAATTTTGCAACAATTATTTGGTAGGTCCTTAAAAAAAAACCTCATTTCGGGCACTTGAGAAATGGAAAATGAATTTTTCATCCAAAGAAAATGAAAACTCCCTTAGGCAACATTGTTTGGAATTCCAAGATGCACCATTGTGCACAATATGAGATCATTTGAACAAACTATGCCATGAATGTGGCCATAAGATTGATCATTTGGCTTGAAAGCCATGAATCTTCACACTTGATAGCTCGTTTCTGAGAACACTTTTTTAAAATAATTGTCGTATTACAAGTTTATAATTTTTGCTGGTAACTTGGCGACATATAATGAAACAATGCGAAGGTTTTCCAATTTTTTGATTTTTTTTGAATTTTTAATGCCCGTTTCAAAATGCGGTCAAAATGGCGGGAATAACCATTCCTATCTAGTGGTTGAATCTTGAATTTTTTTGGTGTTTCTCTGATTAAATAGATACTTATGTACCTAAAAATGATTTTTGGAAAAAATAAAGAGCAAACTATGAGGCAGCTGCAGTTCAAATTTGACCCGTTTCCTACTAAATCGGCAGGAATTTGTCTTTTTCACCAGAGGTGGATAAAAACTTTTTACACCCAACCATTTTGTCAATTGTGCATTAAACATGTCCTAGTATTTTATAAAATTGATTTGGTCCATTTTTGCAACAATTATTTGTTAGTTCCTTCACAAAAACACCTCATTTCGGGCACTCGAAAAATGGAAAATGAATTTTCCATGCAAATAAAATGAAAACTCCCTTAGGCAACATTGTTTGTCATTCCAAGATGCACCCTTGTGCACAATATGAGATCATTTGAACAAACTGTGCCATGAATGTGGCCATAAGATTGAGCATTTGGGTTGAAAGCCATGCATCTTCACACTTGATAGCTCGTTTATGAGAACATTTTTTTAAAATAATCGCCGTAGTACAAGTTTATAATTTTTGCTGGTAACTTGGTCACATAAAATGACACAATGCGAAGGTTTTCCAATTTTTTAAATTTTTTTTGAATTTTTTATGCCCGTCTCAAAATCGGTCAAAACGGCGGGCATGACCGTTCTTAGCTAGTGGTTGAATCTTGCAATTTTTTTGGTGTTTCTCTGATTAAATAGATACTTATGTACCTAGAAATGATTTTTGGAAAAAATAAAGAGCAAACTATAAGGCAGTTGCAGTTAAAACTTGACCCGCTTCCAACTGGATTGGTGGAAATTTGTCTTTTTCACCAGAGGTGGATCGAAACTTTTTACACCCAACCATTTGGTAAATTGTGTATTAAACATGGCCTAATATTTTGAAAAATTTATTTGGTCAAATTTTGCAACAAATATATGGTAGGTCCTTCACGAAAAAACTCTTTTTTGGCACTCAAAAAAATGGAAAATGAATTTTCAGTTAACTACGACCAATTTTGTAGTTAACTACGACCAATTTAGATGGTCATGACATCGTATGCGTGTACTGCATTTTGATTGGTTCATGGGCGTTTCACGCGGATCGTGGATGGAACACCGTCAGATTCTTGCGGATCCAACGCAGTCCTCGCCCCAAGCCCATCTAAGCCGAAACCCTAGTCCTCGTGGACATTTTCCATCCACCCCCCGCCTCCTTTCTTTCTCCCCTCGCTCTCCGCCCCTCACACGCCTCCCCGCTCCCTCCCATGGCGAACCCCGTCGCCTCCCCTCCCCTCCTTCCCTCCTGCGCGCGTTGGCCACCTCCCTCCGGCGGAGCTCGACCCCCTGCCGCCGCCACCTCCATCGCCATCTCCCTCTCTGTCCTTCTCCCCGATCTCTGACCTAGCCACCACCCATGGCGCCATTTCTCCCCGATCCAGATCCGCCCCTGCTTCGATCCCAGCTCGCTCCCCACATCGCGCCCCTGCTTCCCACCGCCATCCAGATCCGCCCCTGCTGCCATGGCCGACCCAGGAGTCTCGCAGCGGGCGACGCTGCTCGACGCGGCGTCCCTCTTCCCCGTGCCCGACGGCGCGACCTTCTCCTACGGGACGACGGGGTTCCGAGCCGACGGGAGCACCATACCCCCGCGGTGTGCCACCACCTCGTCTCCGGTCCGGATCTCCACATCACCGCCGGCCCCTGCCCCTCCCCTCACAGATCAAGCTGCCGCCACCCCACTGCCACCTCTCCCACCCACGCGGCCGCCACCGTCCATCCCGACACGCACCGCTGCCACCCCTCCCGCTGACGCGTGCTGCATCTCTCCTCTTGACGCGGGCCGCCATCCATCCTTTCCCTGTTGCAGAGGGAGTTGAGAGGCGGAGGACGAGATGAACCACACCGACGCGTTCCTCTGCTCGTCTGCACGGAGCCGCCGACACGTCCCTCTGCTCGTCTGCACGGTGCCACCGACGCCTCCAGCCAGCTTCACCGTGAGCCAGCAGACCCCATCGACAGGCAAGTCATTTACCCACCTCAGATTTGTCCTCTGTCTTCTTTCATTGTAGAACGATAACTAGGAGTAGTTGATAAATGGATGTATGCTCTGATCCAACCAGAAAGTTCATTGTGATGTGATCTTTCTTGAATGTGTGTATGTATGTCTGTATGTATTGTGATCTGGTTATAGCCCAATTAGAAAGCAAATCTAGTAACTAGTACTTGATTGTAATATATTTGATCCGGCTGTTGGAAAGCTGTTTGTTTCCCCTTAGTAGAGTTTGTGCTTTGTACTAGATTAAATGTTTTTTTAGTAGAGCTGGTGCTCACTAGTTCACTTCAAGTTTAAAGTCTGAATAGTGTAGTTGGAGCTGGAGTTTAATGAATGCAGCTAGCTCCATGGCGGTTACTACTAAAAGTTTTGCATTTGAGTGCTGGGTAGGCAGGATCTTAGGATCATCAACTCTTGTACACTGTTTAAACTGGTTCCATGTGTACAGCCGTAAATCCAAGTGTACATGATGTCTTGTAGTCTGGGATTCTCTCAGTGAACTTACTCTTGCAATTTTGTGCAATTGAAGTTTTGTAGTGCAGTGACTTAAGGTTGCATAGTTTGGAAAGGATATGCTGCATTTTCTAGGCCAGCTCTTGCACTTTTGTGTGAGTTCCATCTTGCTAACTGCTGTTACTTCCCCATGAAGAGCTATTAACCTTCCATTTTGTAAAAAATAGTACTCCTTGTCAAGTCATTGCAGCGTTCTTTCGGTGGTAGCCTCAGTGTTGTATGCATGGTTTAGAAGTTCAGATGGGATTCTACAATCAATCTCTTTCCAATTTGCAAATAGCATATGTTAACTCCGTCCGCTGTATTGCTTTTCAAGTCACTGTGATGTTCTTTTAGTGGAATTTAGTCTGCTGTTGTATGGTTCAGAAGCTTGGATGGGATTGTGCAGACAATCTCTCTCTCCAGTTACTTTGCACATATAGCACGGATTAAGTTCAAGAACTGCTTCTATAGCATCATTGCTTTTCCCCAGCAAGCTCAGTGAAAAGATGCATTGGTTGCTTTTGGTGCACATGGAGGAACATTTTTCTATAAAATAACTATTGTGTAGTGAATTGTACTGCTGGAGTAACATTCTTCTATTAACTATTGTGTAGTGAATTTTGCTGCTGTAGATCAGATGGCATGGAATAGGCATTAGTCTAAAAAGATTTTTGTTTTCTGGCGCCTATGGGTTCTTGGCCTTTGTTTATCTATTATGCTGTGTGCTGTGCAAATATACATAAACCACACTAACCTACTGCTGCTATTTTCAGGTATGCCATCGCAAAAGCCTTCTGTGTTGCTTTTGTCATGACATTCTTATCGGTATTTGCCGCTGTGCCAGTCGGAGGTGCTGCTGCTACATTTGGCGGAGCTACCGCTGCCGCCCCAAAGAGCAAACTTCATCAGACACTACCTCATAACAGTGCCTCAAAGTTCTGTGCCCCATCTCGCCTCTTTCTAAATTACCGAAATAAAAACATTGTAAATAATAGTAGGAAAACATGTTAAATCTTTTGTGTATAGAACTGGAATAACCCTGCAGTTTGGTTCCGCAGAGTGGTAATTCAACCTTGACGCTTTATGGGTTTGTGTTCCTTTGTTTTATTTTCCTTTTGATCTGTACTGTCAGTTGGCTAGTTCTGCATTTCTCTTCTTTTTTTCAACCTTGTTTCATACTGGTAGAAAAATATGGAACCGGAACATCATCAACTTTTGTGGGAAATACTGATCTTGACATTGTGACAATTCATCCTGGCATGACGTGGGTACTATTTGAGCATATTTTGTGTAGTGTCCACCTAAGAGCGGTGATTTTGTTGTTACGGTTCAGAATAGTGTTTTTATACTTGATCAGCGCACCTCTACTGTTCTGGTTACTTTTGCTTTCTTCTATGTAGTTGTACAGGGCATGACAATTTTATGTGTGGCCTGTTATTGTGTTACCAGCCTACTTTCCTGTACTGACTCTACAATCAGTGACACACCTTTTATGATTTTTGTATTACTGATGGCTTAATATTTAAACCGTTTAGCTTGATTTGAAATTGAAATCATAGGTTTTTTAATCTCATTTTGAATTGTTTGTAGTTGCTCCAGGTCCTTCTCTAGCTGTGTTTATAACTGTCTTTGTTCCTTTTTTGATAACAGGACCAGTTTGACACGATTGACTTGTCGGACAACGAGATTGTCAAGCGATTACAACTTACAATGAGAGGGAGCAGGTGACGCCCAGGGAGCTCAGCATCCGAGTCCCGGCCATCCTTCACAGCAAGGACGAGGAGGGCGTCAAGGGCTGCCGCGTCGCCGGAGCTGTCAACAACTACACCTCCCAGCTCCTCACCTACGGATCATCGTCACAATCGCCATCTTGTAAATCTTCCTGCCAATGTAATGTTCAGTTAGATCATACGAACTTCAGCACATCTCTTTTGGTTGATTGAATTCGTACTGAAGCTGCCATGTTTTTCTTCGTGGAATACTGCAGATAACCTGACGGAAGCGCTCTTGTTCCTATCACACTTCATGGGCGACATCCACAAGGTAGTACTCCTGCCAAACCCCAAGTGCCCATTTTTGCAAGTGTTTCTGTTGCGGGTTGCATCTTAAGCCGATGCTTCTTGTTTATGTAGCCACTAAAATCCGTGCTCCACCATGTAAGGCTAGTTCAGACTTGAGGCTGAACCCTTCTCTGTGTAGTATGATTCCGAAGAAACATATGTCAATAATGCTGAAACTTTTCACGTTGGCGTTGCTATGTTTGATGTGGTGTTCCCAAACAAAACTCATATGCTTATGATGCACTTACTTTTAATCCTGTGAACATGCTAATTTAGAGGATGTACTGTAGTTCCACTCATTTACTGTAGCCACCTTCTTGTTTACTTTGCTGAATCCTGTCTTGTGTACTAATCATGAGTTACTAGCATTTGGCTTCTCTATGCTAATTAAACCTGATAAGTATGTATACTTCTTTGAGATACATATTCCACATTGCATGTTTATGAGGTTCAATTTCTACAGGTGTTGCCAAATGAATGTGTCAACGTGTCTCTCCTTAGGGGTTGATTTAAACCGCACATGATCTACTGTATCAATTTTTTGCTGCTCAAACATTGAAATCCTGGTTCATTTTTCAAACATTGAAATGTTGCTGACCCTGTCTTTCTATGCTTAAATGGTAAATTTTTTGCATTTTTCTTGTTCTAACCATTTTGCTTGATAACTTGCAGATGCTGGCCTTCATTCAGGTTTTGTCGTGAGGTCCAGGATGAACAAGTTGGGAGAAGCATTGGAGCTAGTTATACTGTGATAGCTGTGTTACCTAATGGGAACACTTTTTTATTGTAAAACTAATGTGAACCATGTTTGATAGTAATAAGGTGCCAAGTTTGGTCTTTTTGATTGTATTCATGATGTGAACCATATTTTTCCGGATTAGTCGTGCTCTGTTTGAAGCATTTTGTTTTCTCTCTGTTCTGATTTAAATATTGTTATTTATTTACTGGAAAATTGAGATCTGAAGAATATAACAGTGACAACTGGGACCCACTTATTAGAACTGACAACTGGGTCCCATCTCACTAGTGGGCCTATCTTTTGAAAAAAATAAAATCAAAAGCTTTGGAGCCAGAAAGGCCATGCCCTAGAAAATAAAAAGGCCAAATTGTTGGGACAGGCCCATGTATCTAGAGAAAATTAAAAGAAAAATATACAGTAAAAAGGCTGAATTGTTGGGCTCGGCCCATATAGATGCCGGATCGGACCGGCCTGAATCTTATCAACGACCTTTTCAATTGGTCGTAATTTTGCCACGTCAGATTGCCACGTCGGATCCGACGTGGCCTGGGCAGACAACAAGTGACCAAAAAAAAGGTCATGGGTTCAACGACCTTCTGTTTTGGTCGTAAACGTCTACGACCTTCTCACAGAGAAGGTCGTTAATTTTAGTTTACGACTGCCAGCTTTTGACCTTCTGTATTTGGTCACAAAAAGGTCACAAATGAAAAACAATGACCTTTCAGTGACCAATAGTCAAGGTCACAAGTTGACATATTTCTTGTTGTGTCATATCTGACATTTTTCCTCAGGAGGCTTTAACTCTGAAAGAGATGCAGCTGGGTGACTTAGCCAAGAAAATCAAACATCAGGAAGCTGAAACTGTGATGGTTGAGTCAAAATTTCAATTTACTGTAAAAGAGAATGAAAATCTCAAGGCAAGCTTTGCTATAGAAAGGGCCGCCTTCGAGACAGAAAAATCAAACTTGTTCAAACGCGCCGAAGAGGCAGAAGCCCAACTCAAGCCGGTCACTGAAGAGCTTGCCGGTTTAAAGGGACATATTACCCATATGACAGCCGCCATCTTTGGTAAGATTCATATCCAGTTCAAATTCTGCTGTGATATTATGTTAAGCCGCCAAGAAATTCTCAATCCCTGTTATGTTAACTTACTTGGCAATTTATAAATAGGCCCCAGAAGCGCCAGCCTTGGTCAAGACATGCTATTGAAGCTGAAGGTCATTTATTCTTTGACAGAATAGTTATACAGCGGCACTCTCCGCAGTCTGGTGGCCTAGGGGCAACAGAAAACCACCAAGTCAAATCAAGGCCGTGCTGGATCACTTATCAACTCTCCCCAGCCAGATTGAAGAGCAAATATTATCATACGCTCGAGCCGGAGCCCTTGTCGCTCTTGGCCGAGCCAAGTATGGGCGTCAGAACTTGACCCGATGGAGATAGCCACCGGATACCCCGAGTTTAAAGATGATAAATTTCCTTTCAAAGAAAGGACTTCAACCACTGTGTGCGGAAGATGTGGCTTGTGGCCTGTAAGCTTGTTGAAGAGTTGAATCTGAACAACTACACAACGGCTTATGATGAGAACAACAAGAAGATACCACCGCCAAATTATAATGTTGTCAATCTCATTCCTCCTCGGCGTAAGCACATCTTTGCTCCTGACGTTGATCATTCCATTATACTCAATGATGAAGCCACTTTTGAAGCATTTACCAGCATCGATTGGACAACGGCTGATCTTCAGATGATCGACGAAGAAGAACCAGCGCAGGATGATCCACAATCCTCAAAGCAGACAAGAGAAGAGTAGGCAATGATGATCCAGGAGGCTCACAGAGCGGCTTATGGGAGCACAGCTCCAGAAACATTTGCAATTTGAAACTTTTGAAGGCTCAAAGCTATGCCTTGTAATAGGATAGCGTAAAACAATGATCTGCTATATGCCATGCCTTCGTGCATGTTAACTTGTGATTTTCGACCCACCACTATGATCGTTTTGAACTTCTTTATATGGGTCATACTGGTACCATTAAAAATGTTGCATGTCCTACACACAGGTTGAACAACATATGCCCTAGCGGTTTAAGCCAGGGCGGATAACAACCCAAAATATAATAGTCTTGCAAAATTTACAGAAAGACTAGAAGTAAGGCCACCTAAGCCGAAACATTCTGGCGACCTAAAGTCCAATGCCAGGGCGGGTTACCAAACCCCAAATGTTTATATAACTATTGAAAGACATACTTGTAAATTGAGACCATAGTGATGTCTTGAACATTAATATCCATAGCGGGTGCCAACCCTAGGTCATGCAATTTCATGACCTTAATTGTTTCATCCAAAATATCCTGGCAACTTAAAGTCCACAACCTGGGCAGGTTACCAAACCCCAAAATACTCAACTAGGAGTCATACAATCAGAGGTTCATGACCCGGACTATCAAAAAGTGCACTTATGAGAACAAATCTTTAAGAAACACAAATTCAAAAGACTCAGAAGAAAAAATTTCAATAAATCTCAAATAATTTGTTTGGCCGGCTTACCAAAGCACTACCAAAGAAGTTGGCTCACAGGGCCATGTGCTTTTAATGGCCGCACAGCCTTGAGTTAATCCTAGCTCACTGTAATCCAGCTCTCACATGACGCAAGCCGCCATTTTAACCTTAACGAGTTCAGGGTCTTGAAAAAGATTAACTGTTAAGAGTTCGGCGGGTCACCTGGCAGAGTAGCAAGTTGAAAACAGGCAGGATAACTCAAAATTCGGCGTCCACGCGTGGTCAAGAGGGAATGAAAGCTAAACCGGTGGGTTGGAAGCCCCCAAGTGACCTTATGATCAAATAATAAAGACTCAGATGCCCAGAAAATGAAACGACACAGGCCCTGAATTATCAGGGATGTTGGCTTTATTATATTGATCATAAAATACATACACTGACAAATGTATGTACAATGACGAGAGTCGGTGGCTCAGGTGTAGTAAGGCCGAAGATGAGCAATATTGCAGGTCCGACGGGTCTCCTCTTCTGACTTGCTTGAGTCCTTGTGTTCACGTATATCAATGAGGTAATAAGACCCATTATTAAGATTTTTACTGACCACAAAGGGCCCTTCCCAAGGTGCGGATAACTTATGCATATCTGTTTGATCATGGATAAGCCAAAACACCAAGTCACCTTCTTGAAATGCCCGGGTTTTAACTCTGCAGTTGTGATAGCGACGCAGGTCTTGTTGATATATTGATGAACGAGCTGCCGCGAGGTCACGCTCCTCATCCAAAGCATCTAGTGCGTTTTGAACCCCAACTTGAGGGGCTACCACCAATGCTACTTGACCCGGATTATCAACACGGGGCAGGTGATCTTCTCTGCTCCATGTGATTGGCTGCTCTGGCCATCACAAGTATTGAGGCACCACCGGCTCAACTACATTGGTCGCACACTTATGAACCTTCTGATCCCACTTGCAAAGACTAGTGGTGAAAACATGATACTGGCCACCGTTAAGCTGCTCTGGATTACTCTGGTATCCTGACTGTTACTGTTGGTTGCCCTGACCAGTCTGTTGATTTTAACCACCCTAGTTTCCCTATCCTTGATATGCAGAATTTGAGCCGCCACCACCAAAGTCGGGCCTATGTGAACTTGATCCTAGCCCGCCAGGCGGGCCATTGTTGTTGCCATGATTCTGACTGAGGTTGGCATTCTTAAACTCTTTCATGATGAAACAATCCTTCCAAGCGTGAGTTGCTGGTTTCTCAGGCAGACTATGTTTTGGGCAAGGTTCATTCAGCATCGCCTCAAGATTAAACCTGGGTCCTCCAAAAACCTACTTACCATTGCCGTTACGGCATTGGCCTTTAAATCCAGTGTTGGTGTTAGCTACAAAATCTAACCCGCCGGCGGGTTGCTTGCACTTACCATTGTTGCCCTGACTATTACAGTTTCTCCCTGTCATATTCTGCGGCTAACCCTTGCCATTACCTCCCTTCTTGCCTTTGTTGGCTTTTTCTTCATCAGATCCAGGATCTTTGTTAGTGTCAGAGTCAGCATACTTGGTGAAAGCCGCCATGAGCTCCCCCATGTTACTACAGTGACGCTTAAGCGGCCCAAGCTTCTGCTTGAGGGGGGTAAAGTGATAATTCTTCTCCAGAATCAGAACAGCAGAACCCGCTGCAATGCTGTCAGACGAATGGATAATAGCTGAGACCCGGCGAACCCAATGGTGGGCCGACTCTTCCTCCCGCTCCACGCAGTTGTCCAGATCAATAATCGACAGAGGCTGCTTACATGTTCCCTTAAAGTTCTGAATGAAGTGCGCCTTCAACTTAGCCCATGAATTGATGGAATTGGCGAGTAATCCTTTTAACCAGGTTCAAGCAGGTCCATCCAACATCATGGTGAAGTACTTGGCACATACATCATCAGTAACATCCAACATCTCCATAGCTAGTTCATAGCTTTCAATCCAAGCCTCAGGTGGAAGATCAGTTGTGTAGTTAGGCACCTTACGAGGGCCCTTAAAATCCTTGGGCAGACGTTCATTGCGTAGAGCCGGCACTAGACACGGCACACCGACTGTCCCGGAAGTCATCCCGGCCTCTACAGACACCGAAGGGTTTAGCTGAAACTGCTGATGAGCCCCTAGTTGAGCCGCCCGTTCTGCCTCATGATGGGCTCTAACCTGATATTATGATTATCAAGGGGAAGGTTATGTCCATGGGGTGAGTAATCATTATGAAGCGGATTACGTCACCGTTCACTGCTGGAAACCGCGGGCGGTTCAACACGCCGGCTGTAACTTCGACTTGGGTGCGGAGTTGAATGAATTCGCTCATGACTATGTGAGTAAGCCGCCTGTTGTGCAACAGCCGTCTGGAGAAGCTCCGTAGCGTTCTCGGTCTCTATCGCCGCTTGAGACTTGCCTTCGATCGGAATAGTTGCCAATCGTGTAGCTGATGCAATCATATTATCCACTCGGTTAGATTAATGGCCAGAAGGTGTTGGAACCCATTGAGGTGGGTTCGGATCCCTACGAGGCGGGTCTGGCACACGAGGCTGAGCCGCCGCTCTGGTCCTAGGCGCCTCAGCACCCCGGGTTACACCGGGCGGGTCACTCGTTCCTGCCCCTGGCGTATTAAAAAGATACCGCCCCTCAAACTATGGGGCCAGGCGACTCTGGTGTCTCCTCCGAAGAACACCATTAGAGGCATTCTAATCCAGATTTAGATGAAAAGCTTCGACCCTTATCCACTGTGACTCAGCTTCCATCGCGACCCATTCCATCGCCATCCTGGAATTCTCCGCATTAAGATCCTCTTGGGATTTGGCCAATTCGTCTCGCACCTTTGCTACTTCTGCATTATGTGGTGCTTGATTCGCGGAGTCAACTCCGTAGCTAGCAGAGTTGCCAAGGCTCCCAGGAGCTCAGATAAGACTTGAGCCGACAGTCGGATTGAGCCGCCCGCCCCGGCCGTTGCTGCAGCAGTTGAACCGGAAGTCATAGCAGCAACAGTTGATGAATTCATAACCTGTTGTGTACCAGCCATGAAAATAGCAACCCTTCTCGGCGGCTCATAGGGATCCGGAATACTGTCACCATCGGAATAGCTCCCAAGAACGCCGTCCTGAAGCTGATAGATTGACTCGGTTTCTCGGGTGAGGACTTATTACCTGAATAGATGGCCGTCTCTCCGCCAGATGAAGAATATTCCTCAAGATCCGCCCCATGAACAAAGCCAACAAAAACGCTCTTCCGAGCGGGTTGAACCCTGGTGGGTCGTGCACGCTGAGCCATCTCGACGATGTCGGTGCAGGTGCCCGGCTCAAGTTCTGACTTGCCAATCTTGCCGATGAAGACGTGAATTTTGAAGGAAATATGCCCTAGAGGCAATAATAAAGTTGTTCTTTTATATTTCCTTATATCATGAGAAATGTTTATTATTCATGCCATAATTGTATTAACCGGAAACTTGATTCATGTGTGGATACATAGAAAAAACACCGTGTCCCTAGTAAGCCTCTACTTGACTAGCTCGTTGATCAAAGATGGTTAAGGTTTCCTAACCGTAGACATGAGTTGTCATTTGATAACATGATCACATCATTAGGAGAATGATGTGATGGACATGACATATCCGTTAGCTTAGAACATTGATCGTTCAGTTTTATTACTATTGCTTTCTTCATGTCAAATACATATTCCTTTGATTATGAGATTATGCAACTCCCGGATACGGGAGGAATGCCTTATGTGCTATCAAACGTCGCAACGTAACTAGGTGATTATAAAGATGCTCTAAAGGTATCTCCGAAGGTGTTTATTGGGTTGGCATAGATCGAGATTAGGATTTGTCACTCCGAGTATTGGAGAGGTATCTCTGGGCCCTCTCAGTAATTGGCATCATAAGAAGCCTTGCAAGCAAAGTGACTAATGAGTTAGTTGCAGGATGATGTATTACGGAACAAGTAAAGAGACATGCCGGTAACGATATTGAACTAGGTATGAAGATACCGACGATCGAATCTCGGGCAAGTAATATACCGATGACAAAGGGAATAACGTATGTTGTCATTACGGTTTGACGGATAAAGATCTTCATAGAATATGTAGGAGCATATATGAGCATCCAGGTTCAGTTGTTGGTTATTGACCGGAGAGGTGTCTCGGTCATGTCTACATAGTTCTCGAACACGCAGGGTCCACACGCTTAACGTTCGATGACGATTTAGTATTATATGAGTTATATGATTTGGTGACCGACTGTTGTTCGGAGTCCCGGATGAGATCACAGACATGACGAGGAGTCTCGAAATGGTTGAGAGGTAAAGATTGATATATAGGATGATAGTATTCGGACACCAGAAGTGTTCCGAAATGTATCGGGTAGTTTTCGAAGTACCGGGGGGTTACCGGAACCCCCGGGGGAAAGATATGGGCCATATGGGCCATAGGAGGGGAGCACACAAGCCCACAAGGGGTGGTGCCTCCCTAAGGAAGGAGGACGAGTGGGGAAGGGAAAGAGGGGTTCGCCCGCCCTTTCCTTCTCCTCCTCCTCTTCCCGTTTCCCCCCTCCGAAAATAAGGAAGGGGGAAGGCCGAATTGGGAGAGGACACCAAGTAGGATTCCTCCTACTTGGGGCGCCCCATGGCTGCTCCCCTTCCCCTCTCACCTATATATACATGGGGAGGGGGCGCCTAGAACACACAACATCAATCGTTAGCCGTATGTGGTGCCCCCCTCCACACTTTACACCCCCATCATAGTTTTGCGGTGCTTAGGCGAAGCCCTGGGAGAATCACTTCACCATCACCATCACCACACCGTCGTGTTGACGGAACTCATCTACTTCCTCGACACCTTGCTGGATCAAGAAGACAAGGGACGTCATCGAGATGAACATGTGCAAAACTCGGAGGTGCCGTACGTTCGATACTTGATCGGTCGGAGCTAGAAGAAGTTCAACTACATCAACCGCGTTGTCAAACGCTTCCACTTTTCGGTCTATGAAGGTACGTGGACACACTCTTCCCCCTCGTTGCTATGCATATCCTAGATAGATCTTGCATGAGCGTGGGAAATTTTTGAAATTGCATGCTATGTTTCCCAACAGTGGCATCCGAGCCAGGTCTATGCGTAGATGATATGCATTAGTAGAACACAAAGAGTTGTGGGCGGTGATCGTCATACTGCTTACCACCAATGTCTTATTTTTATTCGGCGGTATAGTTCGATGAAGCGGCCCAGACCAACCTTACATGACCATGTTCATGAGAGCGGTTCCACCGACAGACATGCAACTAGTTTGGCATAAAGGTGGCTGGCAGGTGTCTATTTCTCCTACGTTAGTTGAATCGAATTTGACTGTGGCCAGTCCTTGTTGAAGGTTAAAACAGAAAACGTGATAAATCATCGTTGTGGTTTTGATGTGTAGGTAAGAACGGTTCTTGCTAGAAGCCCATAGCAGCCACGTAAAACTTGCAACAACAAAGTAGAGGATGTCTAACTTGTTTTTGCAGGGCATGTTGTGATGTGATATAGTCAAGACATGATGTGATATACGTTATTGTACGATATGATCATGTTTTGTGAAAGTTATCGGCAACCGGCAGGACCCTTATGGTTGTCTCTTTATTGGATGAATTCAAACACCATGTAATTGCTTTACTTTATCACAATGCATTAGCGATAGTTGTAGAAGCAATAGTTGGCGAGACGACCACAACGCAACGATGGAGATGAAGGTGTCAAGCCGGTGACGATGGAGATCATGACGATGCTTTGGAGATGGAGATCAAAAGCACAAGATGATGATGGCCATATCATGTCACATATTTTGATTGCATGTGATGTTTATCTTTTATGCATCTTATTTTGCTTAGTATGGAGGTAGCATTATAAGATGATCCCTTAACTAAATTTCAAGGTATAAGTGTTCTCCCTAAGTATGCACCGTTGCGATAGTTCGTCGTGTTGAGACACCACGTGATGATCGGGTGTGATAGACTCTACGTTCACATACAACGGGTGCAAGAAAGTTTTGCACATGCGGAATACTTGGATTAAACTTGACGAGCCTAGCATGTACAGACATGGCCTCAGAACACTGCAGACCAAAAGGTCGAACGTGAATCATATAGTAGATATGATCAACATAGAGATGTTCACCATTGATGAGTACCCCATCTCACGTGATGATCGGACATGGGTTAGTTGATTTGGATCAGGTATCACTTAGATGACTTGAGGGATGTCTATTTAAGTGGGAGTTCTTAAGTAATTTGATTAATTGAATTTTAATTTATCATGAACTTAGTCCCGATAGTATTTGCAAATTATGTTGTAGATCAATAGCTCGTGTTGTAGCTCTCCTATTTTTGATATGTTCCTAGAGAAAACTAAGTTGAAAGATTATAGTAGCAATGATGCAGACTGGGTTCGTGATTTGAGGATTATCCTCATTGCTGCACAGAAAAATTATGTCCTTGATGCACCGTTGGGTGACAGACCTATTGCAGGAGCAGATGCGGATGTTATGAACGTTTGGCAAGCTCGATATGATGACTACTTAATAGTTTAGTGCGCCATGCTTTATGGCTTAGAACCGGGACTTCAAAAATGTTTTGAACGCCACGGAGCATATGAGATGTTCCAAGAACTTAAATTGGTATTTCAGACTCATGCCCATGTCGGGAGGTATGAGACCTCTGACAAGCACTTTGCCTACAAGATGGAGGAGAATAGCTCAGCCAGTGAGCATGTGCTCAGAATGTCTGGGTACTACAATCACTTGAATCAAGTGGCAGTTAATCTTCCAAGATAAGATAGTGATTGACAGAGTTCTCTAGTCAATATCACCAAGCTACTAGAACTTCGTGATGAACTATAATGTGCAAGGGATAATGGAAAACATTCCCGAGCTCTTCGCGATGCTGAAATCGGCGAAGGTAGAAATCAAGAAAGAGCATCAAGTGTTGATGGTTAAGAAAACCACTAGTTTCAAGAAAAAGGGCAAAGGAAAAGAAAGGGAACTTCAAGAAGAATGACAAGCAAGTTGCAACTCCCGTGAAGAATCCCAAAGCTAGACCTAAGCCTGAAACTGAGTGCTTCCACTGCAAAGGGAATGGTCACTCGAAGCGGAACTACCCCAAATATTTGGCGGATAAGAAGGATGGCAAAGTAAACAAAGGTATATTTGATCTACATGTTATTGATGTGTACTTTATTCGTGTTCATAGTAACCCCTGGGTATTTGATACCGGTATAGTTTCTAAGATTGGTAACTTGAAATAGGAGTTGCAAAATGAACAGAGACTAGTTAATGGCGTGACGATGTGTGTTGGAAGTGATTCCAAGGTTCATAAGACCACCATCGCACACTCCCTCTACCTTCGGGATTAGTGTTGGACCTAAATAAATGTTATTTGGTGTTTGCATTGAGCATGAATATGATTGGATCATGTTTATTGTGATACAATTATTCATTTATGTCAGAGAATAATTGTTGTTCTGTTTACATGAATAAAACCTTCTATGGTCATACACCCAACGTAAATGGTTTATTGAATCTCAATCGTAGTGATACACATATTCATAATATTGATGCCAAAAGATGCAAAGTTGATAATGATAAGTGCAACATATTTGTGGCACTGCCGTTTAGGTCATTTTGGTGTAAAGCGCATGAAGAAACTCCATACGGATGGATTTTTGGAATCACTTGATTATGAATCATTTGATACTTGCGAACCATGCCTCATGGGAAAGATGACTAAAACTCTGTTCTCCGGAACAATGGAGCGAGCCAATGACTTGTTGGAAATAATACATACCAATGTATGCGGTCCCATGAGTGTTGAGGCACGCGACGGGTATCGTTTTTTCTGACCTTCACAGATGATTTGAGCAGATATGCGTTGGTACGCGTCGGTCCTATACAAACGGTTTTTAACCCCTTTCCGCAACGGCATATGGAACCGTCACCAAGTGAGTGTGGGTGATAGGGGGTCCTTCCCACACGACCCAGAAACCGTCGGGGATATGCCCTCCTGGCACACACGCTCGGCAAAATGAGGTCGTGTGCGACCAGCGAGCGAGAAAATTCAGTTATATGTACAGTAGTGCTCAAGAAAATACAATTATACAGGCGAAATCATTTCCGGTCGTAAGTAAATCCCACACAGTCAGTCCCCGCTAAACGTTTCCGTTCATATATACATCCCACACAATCGCTCTAAGGAAAACGTTTCCGTTCGCAGGTACATCACACACAATTTTCCCCATTAAATCGTTTGTGATAGCGTTGACATCACACACAATATTAACAATTTTATCATTTGCGTTATTGAATGCATCACACACGGTGCGTAGAAGAAACTGTGTGGCAAAGGCTGTGCATCACACACATTTTTTATGCGGTAAACTTTTTCGGAAGGTGGTCTAAGGCAAACAGTTTGGAAGAGAATGTCATGTGTGATTGTTCATCGATCCAACACGGTTTATTCCTAGAAACTGTGTGCATTGCCTTAGGTCATCGCCCACGGTATTTTCTCAATAACCGTTTGCAATAGCAAAAACCAATTAGTAGGCTAATTCGCCATTAGCAGGCTAATTGCCCTATTATTAATAATCCATTTATTAATCTAAATAACATTCATATTAAACACATAATATATTTCATTCCCATATTAAGGAAGCAGGATTTCATAATTGAAATACATCAGAGTACAACATGATATAGCATCAGCACTCAGCTACCCCAGTACACAACTGCACCAGCACCAAGTTTCACATGCAACATCTAGACCTTTAGAAATTAGCGTCATAGACGGTACATAGACAGATGCATCTCATCGGGAAAACTGCTGAAGCGGAAGGCGAATATTGAGCCATCATTGATGTTGAAGGTCTTTGCAACTTTAGGCCAGTGCCTATGGATGATTGACCGTCCATCCTTCGTCCTCTTCAGGAACACTTCAATATTGAACCGTGGGTGTTGTATGAATACCTTCCTCGCCTCCTGGCCATATAGGTGGTTTGAGAGGTAATCATCAGTGAACTGTTTTGGAAAGGCCTGAAAACAAGGATGTGCATATAAATATCTTCTCTATATTGGAAATCCGGCAAAGGAATAAAAAGACAAGGTATAATAGTTAGTACCATCCTGTAGTGAACTGATGTCTTCTTCATTGTGCAGACAAAGATCTTGTTGTTTTTTGTCGCTAATTTCTTTATCCTAACAATCATTATGAGTTGCTTGACTTGACTGATATTCATGGACAACTCATTTCCCCATATGCAAAAAGGGTCGAACAGTGGGTCAAAACCTCTGACAGCAGGACCTACATGTGCAAGACCAAATTGTTTAAAACCTAAGTATTAGAATGTGAAAGTGCGTTAAGTCGACTAGAGAGGGGGGTGAATAGGCAATTTTTACAAATTCGTCACTGAGGAATTTCAGGGTAAGGAAATTCCTAAGTCACGAACAACTAGCAATAGAATAAGTACTCAAGTGTAAGCATAACAGAGTAATGGCATAGTTATCATGATGAAATGAAAAACAAACGCAGAGCACAAGTAGCATAAACACAGGATGAGCAGGCTAAAGACAATGTGACTGAAGAAATTGGATTGAGGAAATAGAGAAAGTCTTCAGTCAAAGTCTTCAAACAGAAATGATTAGGTTCATCAACACATGAATGAGGAAATGAAAGGGTTGAGGTAATAGAACCAGTTGGCTTGGTGAAGACAATGATTTGGTAGACCAGTTCCAACTGCTGTGACAGTTGTACGTCTGGTTGGAGCGGCTGAGTATTTAAACTCGAGGACACACAGTCCTCACCATATTCTCCTTGAGCTAAAGTCACATAGACCTCACTCAACACTCGTGGTAAGTCTTCACAGGTGACTTCCAAACCTTCACAGACTTGGTCACTCGGCGATCCACAATTCCTCTTGGATGCTCAGACCATGGCGCCTAACCGTCTGGAGGATACACAGTCCTCAAAGGTAACGAGCATCGGTTCCACACAGGAACAATCTCTTCAGTGATGCTCAATCACTTTGGGTTTGTAGGTGTTTGGGTTTGGGTTTTGGGTTTTCCTCACTTGATGATTTTCGCTCAAAGTCCTCGGAGCATGGGATGCTCTCAATGACAAGTGTCAGTTTCTCTCGGAGCAGCCAACCAGCTAGTGGTTGCAGGGGGCAGCTATTTATAGCCTAGGGAGCAGCCCGACATGATAAGACATAAATTCCCTTCAATGATATGACCATTAGATGGTAGGATATTTTGGACAGCTGGCGCGTAGCACAGCAACGGTCGGATTTGAGGTATGAAATTCCTTAGGGCTATCATGTTCCTCACTGTGTAGGCAATCCGCATTGGCGAATTCCAAACTCCTCAGTCAGAACAAATTCCTCAGAGACCAGAAAAGCTTCGTCTCTGTCACTGAAGAAATTGACTGAGATGATATGAGATTTCGAATGGCTTCAGTCGAAAGGATTGGGTAGGTGTAGGATTTTGAGATGAGCATCACTTGGAAATTAGTTTCCTTAGTATTACCTCGACCCCCTTTAACAGTAAGGCGTTTCCTATGACTCAAGAAAGAGAAAATGAAACTATGAAAACAAAAGTCTTCACGCTTCATACTCCTCGCATGAATATCCAAGTCTTCAAGGTCACACCAGTTTCTTCACTTTTAGAATCTTTAGGAGAACCAAAGTCTTCGGCTGAAGACATACATTTTTACGGGTCGATTTTCATAGTAAATATCAAACTCCTCATTGACTTACAGAGCCTGTGTACACTCACAAACATATTAGTCCCTTAACCTATAAGTCTTCAATACACCAAAATCACTAAGGGGCACTAGATGCACTTACAATATCCCCCTTTTTCGTGATTGATGACAAATAGGTTAAGTTTTCAATGGGGATAAACAAATTAATTGAAAGTGCTCAAAATTGAGGAATTTGATTGCAAGATATAGAAGAACTCCCCCTGAAGACGTGCATATTGAGGAATTTGCTTTTGATAGCAGATGCACATTGTAGAGTAATATCATGGAGATCTCCCCCTATATCTTGTAATTCATACCCACATTTAACATATCGAATGAAGAATTTGAAATGCATGATGAAATATGGCGACTGATGTAATTCAGCATGCGTGCATAACATATATGTGGAAATAGCATGCAGAAAAACAGAGCAAAAGTATCAGGTCACCATCAGACTTAAGTATACAACTCGATCCAACAAACAATTCAGAAGAGCGAGAGTTGCAACTTAAGAAAAAAACGCCCATATAAATAGACCCGCTTGAAGACTAACTCAAATTTCTCCCCCTTTGTCATCAAATGACCAAAAGGGACGAAAAGTGAGGACTAATGCCCCTGAAGAATATCATCACGAAGTCGATGGAGGAGCGCCAGTGTTGTTGAGGTCGGTTGTTGAAGTAGGGCCTGCCGCAGTGTCGTCCAAATCTTCATTTTCGTTAGTCTCGTGCGATGAAGAAAACGAGCTGGCCACCAAAGAAGGAACTTCGAATTTCTTGAATTTCTTCGATGGTCGCTTAGACAAGTCGAAGTCCTGCTTGAAGCCCATCTGCTTAAGATCTTCTTCATCGTAGAGATGAGACAGAACAACCCAGGTGCGATCAAAGACTTCATGGAGGTAGTAATGGTTCTTCTTCATTGAATTGTGTGTATCAGTCATGTTGTGAAGAATTGAACCAAAACTGACGCTTGACCCATTTGTGGTTGCGATCGACCTTCTGATGAAGACTGAGGAGAAGCTCACGATCAATCATCACCCTTGGAGTTGTGCCTTGAGGATTTTGCTGGGAAGCATTGGCGGCAGAGTCATGAGTGGCAGAATCATTATTGGTGGAGTACAATGAAGCTTTACCGGACTGTCCATCCAATGGACGAATGCCTTCATCAATAATAGTGACCTTGCCCTTCTCATCAGCTGAGGAAATAGTCCGCTTGAGGACTTCAATGGGGGGCAAGTAGCTGCCATGGTTAAGTGTATCAGCCTTGTAGTTGATTGAAGACCTTGATCTAATGAATTTCATGATTCAGGGAGCGTAAGGCTTCAATTCAAACAAAGAGAGAGAGAGCAACATTTGCCATAGTCCTCATGAAGAAATCATGGTAGTTGATTGGAATACCATGCATGATATTGAATAGCAGATTCTTCATGATGCCAACGACTTCTTCATCATTCGAGTAGTGGCCTTTGATAGGACTCAGGGTCTTGGTCAAAATTCTGTATACGGTCCGAGGCACATAAAGCAATTCCTTCACGAGGAATTTTGTTCTTGGGCCTTGGACAGGCTTCAGCGGCTTCATCAACACTTGCATGAAATGATCAAAGAGCTCAGGTTCATGATAGAGAAGATGTGCACCTTCAAGGGGAGGACTGACAGGACGGTTCTACTCAACCGATGCATGTAGGTGCTTTGAAGTGTGTGTTCTCTGTCATCCAGTCCAACACCCAAGAATTTATATCTTCATAATTGCCGGTGATGTGCAGCGTCACGTAGAACTAAAGAATTAGCTCTTTATTCCAATCACATATATCAGTGCAGAAGTTGAGTAGCCTAGCATCATGAAGAACACTGAGGACTGGGGTAAAGCAAGGCAGCGATTCCATATCCACATGAGGAATATGCTCATGGTCAAAGATCTTGTCTTTATCGAATAGCAGTGAAGAGTAAAAGTTCATCTGACTTGCTGTCCAGAAACACTTCCTTCGAAGATGAGCAGAGTCATACGGGTGGTAATTAGTGAAGAATACATGCTCATGAAAGAAGTCATCAGCCTTGAACTTTTGTGTCTTTGAGAAGGGATTCTTCGGCTTGGGCTGAGGTGTATCAGTCAATGTCTTCACTGCCTCTTGAATCACAGTCTCAGGGGCCACATGCTGAGGAATTTTAGTTTCCACTTCAGTAGCAGCATGCGTCTCCTTTTCTTCAGCAGCATTAACATCAGCACTAGTGGCTGGAATTTCTTCAGGGATGGTAAGAAGAGACGCTTGAGGTTCATTAGAGCCCATATGAATTTCTTCAGTCTAGACTGGGGACTGAGGAATCTGTTGTAGTGGGGTGAACATGGGGGAATTAGGGTGATGACTTTCCCAATAGTCATCATTCAACACTGGAGTGGTGCACCCAATGTCCACGTCTTCTTCTTAGTCATCAGTTTCCTCAACGCCTGCCTCTTCAGCCGTGAACTGAGGCATGGGCGATGATACCAATGGAGTTGAAGTGACATTGTCCACTTCAATTTCCTCATCCAACTGCTCTGTCGAAGCAGCAGAAGGATCTTCTTCATTTGATTCGCTTGGAATCACATAATCTTCACCAAAAGGAATGATTTCCTTTGATGGCATGCTTGAAAGAGGAACAATATCTATTGGATTTGCATAAGAGCTAGTCAAAGTCTTTGCCTTCTTGGGAGGTGAAGACTCTGAGGAAGCAGATGCTTTCCTTTTCTTCACTGCTGCTCTCTCTACAACCTTGGTTCTCTTCACTTCTAATGCATAAGGAAGGATAGGACTTGGCGTTGGCGTGGGTGCAGGAGGAGCAGAGGAAATTGGTGCAGTTTCTTCAAGCACAACTGATGCAGTCGTCCTGACTTGTTCAGTTTCTTCAGGCACAACGTCAGATGCTTCAGCTGGCCTGTCTTGTTCTTCAAGCGCAACACTAGTGGTTGCCCTGGCAGTTTCTTCAGTGGCTAGAATAGCTTCATCAGCCCTGCTACTTTCAGTTTCATCAGCACCCTGATTTTCATCAGCGGTGCTGTCATGTTCTTCAGTAGGCTGTGCAGATGCTTCAGCCTGAGGAATTTTAATGTGCGTTTGACCAGCAACATTGGAAGTAAATCCCTTCGCCATTCTGACAAATCTGGCGTTGGCTCCCAACCATTCTGCCTTGTAGGCGTCAAATTCATAACTGAGTTTCTTGATTTTTGATTGCGTAGCAACAAGTGCTTCAGGTGATAGATTCAGAACATTTTCCTTCAGAAAGCGCTGTTTCTTGTACTTAGCTTTGTTCACAGACCTGGTTTTCTCAAATTTCCATTTTTCTTCAGAAATGAAAGCCGTCAACATATGACTTTGGGCAGGTGTGAGGTTTAATTCTGGCAAGGGAGTGTTTGGGTCCTTGTGCAAGAGATCTTCTTCGGATTCAGCATGAGGGGCATAGCACTGCCCTTGGCTCTAGCGGCCCTTTGCTGTCTGTTTCCGATGATTTATGCTAATTCCTCACTGCTTCCTTGGCCTGTTTGGCCAACTTGGCTTGCCGCTTGGCCCATTCATCAGCATAGTCCTCACCACGCTTGATGCTAGTGGGATCAGCAATTTTGCCAGGCGCCAAGGGAGGTCTTGGGCAAGGAGGGTGAAGAGCAAGTTTCTTCATGTACTTTGGAGTAACATATCTGTATTCCCTCCATTCCCGTGCCATCTTTGTTCAATCCTCTGAATGCGCACCTTGCGCTCATTCTTCGGTTCTTTTTCATGAGTTGCCTCATCCGGAGTGCAATACCCTGCATAGATGTCATTAGGGATTTCAAAGGCTGTGTTCACTTCCGGTTTCTTCCCTCCCTTCTGAGGTCTCTTGCCATCTGCCATTTTCTTCAGCTGAGGATTTTGAACAGTTGAGTTCTCTGAAGATGTATGTAGTTTTTCTTTGAGGAACGCTGCAAATGAGTTAAGTTGATGAGAACCTAGTGATTCAGTAGCGGACATGTGTACCTGTGAACAGAGTATAGGTGCGAAGAATTTGGAGAGGTCATATGCGTTCTCAGAAGTTTTTGCAAAAAGGAACACGTTTGAGGAATTTGACCAGATATGTCTTGAGGAATTTCACTAAGCGTTCTTTGACTTAGGTTCTAGAGTTGTATGGATTGTGAAATTCACACAATTGAGGAATCTTGAAGAAGAAAATGTCGCTTAGAGAAACAGATCAAGAACAGATGATTGTGTGAGGTGTTTAAAGTGTGGAAGTTGAAGAATAAACACTTTTTGAAGATTTTATCAAAATCATCAGAATCAACAAAGGTAGTAAAAGTAACTTTTAATTACCCTTGACGAAGAACACGACAAACTGGGAGTGTTAGATTGGAAGTTCATCAGTCCAGATCTTCCACGCCCTTACTTGGCAGAGGAAGACAACTACGGCGGTGGCGGTGTGAAGATATCCACGGCCGGCGTGAGTAAGACGGCGACGAGGTCGAGGCAGTGAAGCCCTTCCTCACCGGCGACAATGAAAGTAGCGGCGACGCTAGGGTTGACAGCTCGAGCGAGGGGAGTGATTTCGAGCAGGGTAAATGCAGTCTGAGGAGGGTGAGGGGTATTTATAGCCGAGGTGAAAAACCGCTCGCCCGAGGAAAATGGACGAACGTGCCCCTGACCCTTCTCATCCTAGCGACATGTGTCACCCATGTACAGAGTGGTGGAGATCGTGTGAGATCGTGGGTGAATAGATAAATCTTACCGTGGGGTGTGGAATGGTTTGAGCGGCAAAAGCCGAAGATTTCGATAGGAAAATTTTAATGTTTCATTCGCAAATTCTTCAGTTGACAAGGACACAGTGAAGATTTTGAACGGGTTTCAAATAGAACGCACATGAAGATTTTGTGAACAGACTGGGTTGAGTTTAGCATAGAGGGGGAAAGGGTCCGATCACATTCACTTAGCAGAAAAGGCAACTTGTAGAATTAGCAATAAGTGGATGCTGTTGAGGAAATAAAACTCAAGTATATATATAGTAAATGAAGAACAACGACGGAAAGAGTGAAGACAAAGCAAAGTTGAAGAAATTGAACAACAGAGGAATTTTCAAAAATGAAGAAAAACTCAAATTGAAGATTTTCAACTTTTGTTGGTGGCGTGACCCACCGTATAAGAATGATGATTTCAGACACCGCGTACAATTATCGTAGGGTTCTGAGAATCAAATTCTTCATTAATTGCTTCACACTTAGAGGGTTAGTCTTCATTGATTAAAGAAAAACGTTACTTTGTGTGTTGCACATCTAAGTTATCAAGTTTGCATAACTGTTAGGATGTGTGTCCTTTTCAAAGAACATTCGAAGATTCTAAGATATTTAGCTCACACCACAACTTGCTAAATCTCTTCTCATCCAAGGGCTTTGTGAAGATATCAGCCAGCTGGTCTTCAGTATTTGCGTGGTCGATGGAGATGTCGCCCTTCAACACATGGTCATGAAGAAAATGATGACGAATCTGGATGTGCTTTGTCTTCGAGTGCTGAACTGGGTTGTGAGCAATCTTGATAGAACTCTCATTGTCGCAGTAGAGTGGCACATTCTTCACATTGATGCCATAGTCCTTGAGGGTTTGCTTCATCCATACAAATTGAGCACAGCAAGACCCAGCAGCAATGTACTCAACTTCAACAATAGAGAGTGATACGCAGTTTTGCTTCTTCGAGGACCAACATACCAAGGATCGTCCAAGGAAATGGCATGTCCTGATGTTGACTTGCGGTCCACCCGATCACCAGCATAGTCAGAGTCAGAATATCCAATGAGATCAAAGGAAGAGCCCTTGGGATACCATAATCTAAGTGTTGGAGTGCGAGCAAGATATCGAAGAATAGGCTTCACAGCCTTATGGTGTGATTCCTTCGGTGTAGCTTGAAATCGAGCACACATGCAAACACTAAACATAATATCCGGCCTAGATGCACATAGGTACAATAAAGAGCCAATCATGGAGCGGTATACCTTTTGATCGAAGTCTTTACCATCTTCATCGGTGCATAGATGGCCACTTGTGGGCATAGGGATTTTGACGCCTTTGCAATCTTGCATGCCGAATTTGCTCAACACATCCTTGAGGTATTTCTCCTGAGATATGAATATGCCACTGTGTTGTTGACGAATTTGAAGACCTAAGAAGAATTTCAACTCTCCCATCATAGACATTTGATATTCCTCACTCATCATATAGGCAAATTCGTCACTGTAATGTTGGTTAGTACAGCCAAAGAGTTGGGTCAAGTGAACCGGGTTTGAAGCCTTTCTTCATGAGGAATTCCTTCAATGTATCATACCACACCCGATGTAACATCCCAAATTTTCAATTTGGAATGTTATACATTAGATCATCATTGCATATCATATTTTATTGCATTTTGGCTTGATCCTAGAAATTCTACGCAACTCAAGGACCCACAGAGAGAGTTGGGGATTTCGTTAATTTCATATTTGAGTTTTCTCAAATTTTGAAAAGAGGATCGTTTGATTTTAATTATTTTCTCTTCAAATATTTCTTTTATGAAAATAAAAGAGAGGGGATAAAATAACTTTCCCAAAATAAAGAAATATTGGAGATTAAATATTAAAATCAAATAAGAATTTTATTCGGAGTTTTAGCACTATTTTATTTGAATTAGGAAAAATATGCGTTTTTCAAAATTGCATTAGAGGCCGAAATAAATGTTCACTTCGCCCGCTATATTTTTAGAGGACGGGGAAAATTTATTTCAGGATTTTTGGAGTCCGTTTAGTATTTCTTTTATTTGTTTCTATGTGCGCGGATTTTTTTTTAAGTTACCGACCTAACGGGCCGTGTCCGACCCGGACACCGCAGCCCGACCGGCCTTTAAAGGCCGAAGGCCCAAGCGAGCCGCCAGCCCCGCCCGAAACCCTAGCCGCCTCGCCGCCTCGAAATTCGCGCCGCCGCCGCTGCCGGATTCGCCACCGCGTGCTGCCGCCGCCGGATCCCGTCGCCGCCCCCC
>NC_057808.1:303307608-303329562 GCF_018294505.1 Triticum aestivum | reverse complement strand
CTCGCCCACCGCCGCTGGACGCCGTCGCCACCCCCACCGCCCTCGCCGCCGACCCCGCCGCTGGAGTTGACCGGCGCCGCCGCCGGAGTTGACCACCGCCGCCGCCGCCACACGAACCGAGGTAGCCGTCAGTTTTAATCTAAAAACCGTTCGGTTTTTTAGAACCCACGGTTATTTTATTTTTTTAGATCGGTTTTTTTCCCGGTTTAGTTATTTAGCGAATGCCCGTTCGTACGTTCGTTTTAACGAACGGTTTTCACCCGTTAGCCGCAGACAGCGAACGTTCGTTCGTTAGCCTGTTCGTCCGTTTTTCTTTTTCCAGGGTTTTTCCGCGATTATTTTCGATCACGATTTCTGCCCTGATTTTCGTTTTAGGTTATCTTTTCGCTCGTTTATCGGAATCAGGCGATTCGAGCGTCTAGATCTTCGTCTCGAAGCCCTCTTTCTGTTTAACCAACTGGAACAAGATTTTGCTATTGTAAATTTGACTTAAGTCCAGATTAGTAATCGGATCTTGTTTCTTTTGCAGTTTGAGTTTCGTTGCTTCGTTTGATTTGATTCTTTTTGCAAACCAGAGATCTTAAGTTGAACTTTCTGGTTAGATCTCTTATTTGAGTTTATCCGTGCTTCTAGTTGAGTGCTTATTGTATGCTTGTTTCTTTGCGATAGAGTACCCGAAGTGCGAAGCGTGCTACTACGAGTCTCTAGGTTTCATGGATCATCAGCAAGGCAAGTAACACTTTGATCATACCTCTTTACTACCCAGTTTTATTGCATTAGATCAATCCTCAAACAATTGCATGGTTAGGATCTGATTTAACATGTGGGTTTTGGGAAGTAGATGAGGTAGAACCTATTACCTGCTTATTATCAAACCTTTGGGAGTTACTTCTACGTTATGCTTATATTGCTATGCTATGCTCGTAGACGTGGTTTGGTGATGTGAGTATTGCTAATTAATGGTTGAATTAAGGTGGCTACTTAAATACACATCTGGGTGGATTGCTTGAAGGCACCCTGGAGTACCCAGTGGTTGTCAGGGCACCTGGAGAATCTAGTGTTGTCCTAGGATATCCCGGAGTACCCGTGTGATCATCCTACGGTCTGCCACCCAGGCTCAAAGGGTTCATAAGATTATTCATGCTAGAAACTTCCGTGTGCAGCCACAAGCCAATATGGGCTCTGGCATAGTTGTGTAAGTTGCGTGAGGCTCTTGAAGAGGTAGACTAGCAGATGTAGTGGGTTGTAGGTGGTACTGTCTATCCAGAGTAGAGAGTTAATGCTTCAGAAAGACTGTGTGTCGAATCTCCGACCATGGATGTATTCGAGTCTTGTGGGGAAAAGTGCGCAAACCTCTGCAGAGTGTATAAACTAATCATGGTTAGCCGTGTCCCCAGTTATGGACGTTTTGAGTACCTAGTTCTTGGATTATCATGTTGATCTCATCACTCTAAATATAATTTGATTTGGTTAAATGATGATGCTTAATTGGGATTGAGTTGGAGGAACCTTCTCAATGTTTAACAACCACCATGATAGTTAAATAAAATTTATTCCTTTGTTGTAGGGGAAAATTGGCTTTATGCAAAACTGTAACCATAGAGCTTTCCACCAGCCATATATGCATGTAGTGATAGCATTTATTCTATTCATTACTCTATGTGTTACATTGCCAGCATATTCCATGTGCTGACCCGTTTCGGGCTACAACGTTCATGTTGCAGACTTTTCAGACGATGAGTAAGGTGCCATATGTCGTTGTCTTTCACTCAGTGATGCCGTTGGAGTTGATGGACTCACTTTATCTTCCAGGCCTTTCGCTGTTACCGATTTTAGATGGCCTTAAGCCATATTATTGTAATAAGTTCTCTTTTGAGACATTCGATGTAATAAGTGTGCGATTGCTACTCTGTTATAAATCCTCAAGTACTATGCCTGTCAGCATTACCGATCCAGGGATGACACTGATGCACAGAGATCAGACTGTTTGAGGTCTGGTCGCTACAAGATGGTATCAGAGCACACGCTGACTATAGGACACGACCACTAAGCTAAAGCCCTAGATCACTACTCTCTTCTCATTTCTGACTCCTCTCCCTTTTCTACTCTTTAGGATGGCGGATGCAAGGAACAAGTTCACGAAACAAATGAAGGTGCACCTTTCAGAAGACACTTGAAGGAAGTCACTAGATACCTGAACATCGGAATACCAAGCTTCACCGGACCTACATCGCCAATTTACCAGAAGAGGAGCGTTGGATGATTCGAGTTCAAGTTCCAGGAAGGACGTTCATGCCAGTCACTGAGCCCATAGAGTTTTCCTTTGATGCACCAACCTGGAGTCTAGGAAAGAGCATGGCAGCCCACATCACCATGGGACGCATTGGAGAAGTATACCACAAGGATCTCAAGGATACTATCTACCAGATTTGTGGGCGTAGAGATGAGCAATGGGAGATGATCAGCACCGGGAAGGATAGATCTATTGCACCTTTCATCTAGGAGTTAAACCAGCACATTCGTCGCCAGGAGAACCAGATGTGCGCAGGCATGATAGATCTGAAGAAGGCAATGACCAGGATCACAGAGCTGGAGGAAGAACTCAAGTCTACACGCTATGGATATGAGGAGGAAATGACGATACTCGTGGAGAAGAATGACGCGCTAGGAGGAGAAGACGACGATTCCACTTGCCCGGAGAACTACATCATCATCGATGACACCGACTCGGACCCCGACGATAGCGATGATGACTATGTTGACGAAGCTGGAGCAGATATCATGGAGTCTTCCACCGATCGATTTTTCTAGTCGACCACCATATCAGTAGTAGTATTCCCCCATGTATATAGTATAGTCCGAGCACTCATGTAACGATAGTTAGACCGATGTATGCCCTTGTTTGAATTGATTGAAGTGATATGATTGTGTTTGTCTCATGTGCATATGGGTAGTGTTTTCCCTCTAGATCTCATTCTATTCTGTTTTCTCATCTTTTCTAAACCCATCAGATGCCTCCGAGACGCGACAATGGAATTGCTTTTCCACCGGAGCTCACTCAGTTGATCTAGCAGCAGAATCAGAATCAGAATCAGAATCAGGGGAACAACAACAACAACAACAACCCATCACCACCACCTGTTGATCACTTAGCCCGTTTTCTAAGGCTGAATCTGCCGGTATTCTCTAGTAGCACCGAGCTGATAGTTGCAGATGATTGGCTCCACAAGATTGGAAGGGAGTTGACCACTACATGATGCACAGATGTGGAGAGAGTGCGATTTGCCGCACATCAGCTTGATGGACCCGCAGCATCATGGTGGGAGAATTTCACAGCCACTTACCCCATCGACACAGTCCCATGGGACCAGTTCCAACAGGCTTTTCGTACTGCCCATGCTTCAGCAGGAGCTATGGCCATGAAGAAGCGCGAGTTTCGCAACTTGCGCCAAGGAGGACACATAGTGGGCCAATATGTAGATGATTTTAGTAAGTTAGCACGTTATGCCCCATATGACGTTGCTACGGATGCCGCCAAGCAGGAGAATTTTCTGGAAGGATTGAATGATGAGCTGAGCATGCAGTTGATGGTGGCAACCTTCAACAACTACCAGGAGTTGGTAGATAGAGCTCTCATGATTGAAGGGAAGCAGCAGCAGATTGACAACCACAAGAGGAAGTATGGACAAGGGAAGTACCATTCTGGAGCTCAGCAGAGACACCGTTTTACCCTGAACTCGGGAGGACCCCTTCAACATAACCATGGAGGTCACAATCACAATGGAGGGAGTTCGCACAACCATAGTGGCCCCAAGAATGGGAATGGGAATGGAGGAAGCAACGGCCAGAACCGTTCCAACCCAGCAACGCCCGTCAAGAAGGATCTAAGTCACATTACTTGTTTTAAGTGCGGGAAGAATGGACATTACGCCATGGAGTGTTCTGAAGCAAAGAATGGAAATTGCAATGGAAGCTCTGGGAAGAAGCCCAACCCTTTCAACAGGGGACAAGTGAACCACGTTAGCGTGGAGGAGGTTGAAGCGCAACCCGATGCACTAATAGGTAAGTTTTTGGTTAAGGCATTTACTGCAATCGTTCTTTTTGATACTGGTGCATCGCATTCATACATATCAAGGGGATTTGTGGATAAGTTTAACCTGCCAACACAAGCCCTTAGGTCACCCATGTTAGTAACCTTGCCAGGAGCAGAGTATATGGCTAGCCTATGGTGTGATTGGTTACCATTAAGGATTGGTAAATAAGTGTTCCCCTCAGACCTAATAGTATTGGAGTCACAAGGACTGGATGTGATATTAGTCAGGGATTGGTTATCGAAGTATGGAGGGAACATTGACTACGCCAGTAAGTCGATTTTGCTTACCACCCCAGAAGGAATAAGGATTAAGTATGTATCCCGGCATGTGCCAAAGAGGACTCAAGTGAATTCCTTATCAGGAGTTGTACAGGAGGAAGTACCAGTGGTGAAGGATTTCCCTGATGTATTTCCAGAGGAGTTGTCAGGCATGCCACCGGATAGAGACATTGAGTTTTTGATTAAGCTTTTGCCAGGCATAGGGCTAATATCTAAGAGACCGTAGAGGATGCCCGCAAAGGATTTGGAGGAAATTAAGAAGCAGATTAAGGAGTTACTGGATAAAGGCTATATTCGCCCAAGTTCGTCACCCTGGGGATCACCAGTGCTTCTAGTGGAGAAGAAGGATGGATCATTGAGGATGGTTGTTGATTATCATGGATTGAATGAGGTGACGATCAAGAACAAGTACCCACTGCCTATGAAACCGGTTGCAAGGAGCTAAAGTATTTTCCAAGATCGATCTACGACCAGGATACCACCAGCTGAAGATTCGTGAGCAGGATATACCTAAGACAGCTTTTACCACAAGGTATGGGCTATATGAGTATACCGTTATGTCATTTGGTCTGACTAACGCACCTGCCTATTTCATGAACAAGATGAACAAGGTGTTTATGGAGTTTTTGGATAAGTTCGTTGTGGTGTTCATTGATGATATTCTGGTCTACTCGAAGAATGAAGAGGAGCATAAGGAGCATTTGCGTTTGGTACTTGGGAAGCTCAGAGAACATCAGTTATATGCCAAGTTCAGCAAGTGTGAGTTTTGGTTAAAGTTGGATTTCTCGGACATGTTATATCCGGAGAAGGAATAGCAGTAGACCCCACCAAGGTTGTCACTGTGATAAATTGGGAAGCACCCAGGTCAGTTGGAGAGTTCTGAAGTTTCCTTGGACTCGCAGGATACTACCGGAGGTTCATTGAGAATTTCTCGAAGATTGCAAAGCCCATGACGGAGTTGTTGAAGAAGGACACCAAGTTTAAATGGACTGAGGAATGCGAGGCCAGTTTTCAGGAGTTGAAGAAATGTTTGGTTACAGCTCCAGTGTTGATTCTTCCAGATCAACACAAGGATTATCAAGTGTATTGCGACGCTTCTCGTCGAGGACTTAGAGCAGTGCTTATGCAGGAAGGAAGAGTTGTTTCATATGCCTCCCGACAGCTAAAACCCCATGAGTTGAATTATGCTACACACGATTTGGAGTTAGCAGCCATAGTGCATGCGTTGAAGACATGGAGACATTTTCAAATCGGAAACCATTGTGAGGTGTACACGGATCACAAGAGTTTGAAGTATATCTTCACGCAGAAGGAGTTGAATCTCAGGCAGAGGAGATGGTTGGGGCTCATCAAGGATTATGATATGAGGTTGCATTATCATCCCGGAAAGGCTAACGTAGTAGCCGATGCGTTGAGCCGCAGGAGTCATGTCAATACACTCATGACCGGAGGATTACCCAAGGAGTTAGCAGAGGATCTTCGTGAGCTATGTTTGGAGACAGTTCCGAGAGGCTATGTAGCAGCATTAGAAATTCAGTCTACCTTGATGGATAAGATCAGAGAAGCCCAGAAGACTGACAAAGAGATTGCTGAGATAAAGGAAAGGATGAGCAAAGGAAAGGCTAAAGGATTTCGTGAGGATGAGAATGATACCTTATGGTTTGACGACCGCATATACATGCCTAATGATCCGGAGATCAGGAAGTTGATTCTGCAAGAGGCCCATGATTCACCATATTCGATTCACCCAGGAAATACCTAGATGTATCTGGATTTGAAGGACAGTTTCTGGTGGACCGGAATGAAGAAGGATATTGCGGACTATGTAGTAGTTTGTGATGTATGTCAGAGAGTGAAGGCGGAACATCAGAAGCCAGCTGGATTGTTACAGCCATTGCCGATACCCGAATGGAAGTGGGATAAACTAGGCATGGACTTTATCACAGGATTGCCCAGGACTCGTTCAGGCTATGACTCGATATGGGTTGTAGTCGATCGTTTGATGAAGGTAGCTCATTTCATCCCAGTGAAGACCACTTACACCAGTGCTAAGTTGGCAAAGATATATATGAACAGGATCTTATGTCTGCATGGAGTCCCGAGGACCATTGTATCAGATAGACAAACCCAGTTTACCTCAAAGTTCTGGAATCAGTTGCATGAAACTTTGGGTACCATACTAGAGTTCAGTACAGCCTTTCATCCACACACAGATGGACAGACCGAGAGAGTAAATCAGATTCTGGAGGACATGTTGAGAGCTTGTGCGCTAGATTATGGATCTAGTTGGGACGACAATCTGCCATATGCAGAGTTCTCTTACAACAACAGCTATCAAGCTAGTTTGAAGATGGCCCCTTTCTAAGCTTTGTACGGAAGGAGGTGCAGGACACCATTGTTGTGGGATGAAGTTGGAGACCGTCAGTTGTTTGGACCAGATTTGATTAAAGAGTCTGAAGAGAAGGTTAAGTTGATTCGCGATAGACTCAAGGTAGACCAGTCCAGCAAGAAGAGCTATGCGGATTCTAAACGCAAGGAGACAGTTTACGAAGTTGGAGACAGAGTATATCTTCGTGTGTCCCCACTTTGAGGAGTTAAACGTTTTGGAGTTAAGGGAAAGTTAGCGCCATGTTTTGTGGGACCATACAAAGTTTTGGAACGTATGGGAGAAGTTGCTTACAAGTTGGAATTGCCCGAAGGATTGTCAGGAGTTCACGATGTGTTCCGCGTTTCCCAGTTGAAGAAGTGTCGGGTGGTTGGGGCGACATATGCCAAGGGATGGCTTATCATTGTGGGAGCCAATAAAACGTCGCCGGTGCCCGGAAACGGGATGAGGCGAAGACATGCACGCCGGCGAATCTTACCCAGGTTCGGGGCTCTCCGAGGAGATAACACCCCTAGTCCTGCTCTGCGGGGTCTCCGCATGATCACTAGATCGATAAGGGGCAGCTACAATCGCTCTTCGAGCTGTTGGGGTCAAGGGAGAAGAAGAACAAGGCAAGCTCTTGCTTCCCTCTCTCTATGGTGTGTGTACTATGTGTGGGTGTTAACCTAGAAGCCAACTATGCTCAGAGGCCAACCTAGAAGCGAACCCTTTGCATGGGTGCTCCGGGGGGTTTATATAGGCCTACCCCCCGGGGGTACAACGGTAATCCGACTGGGAACTGGTCCCAGCCGTCAGTGTCTTCGCTCGCCAGCTTCTCCGCCGGCTGCTGGGTCCCGCCGGCTAGTGGGTCCCGCCGGCTGCCGGCTACTTGGTCGACAGGCCGGTCCCACCGCCTAGGGTCTTGTCGGCGGCTGCTTACTGTAGCCGCGCTTCTGATGATGAGAGCTTTGTCGAGGTGAGCATGGCTACAGTGGGCCGCCTCGGGGGCTATCACTGTAGCCTCACCTCGTCTTGTCTCCTTAATGGGGCTCCTGCTTCGAGGAAGGGAGTAGCCGGCTTCTGGAGGCCGGCTATACTCTTGGCCGACTAGGAAAAGCCGGGCCCCCCTCGCGCCTCTCTCTGGCTGAAGGGGCCCGCAGTCCTTAGGCCGTACAGGAGTGGGTCGCGAATGACGTCGAGGCTAGCGTGGCTACAGTGCCGAGCCGCACGGGAGACGTCCCTCCCGTACGGCCTCTTGTAGCCATGCCCGCCTCGGGCTTCGGGGGTCGTGGGCCGCACTGTGGCCACACCCCGTCAGGTCGCCGTTATGTAGGAGTGGTTGTGGTCTTGGCCGGCTCCTAGGAGTCGGCGTCCTTCTCGGCCGGCTTCTTGGAGTCGGCCACCCCGTAGTCGTTCTGGGGAGGAGTCGGTGAGGCTGGGTCGCCTTCCGGGAGTCGGCTTTAGTGGTAGCCGGCCAGGGAAGGCGGCCCAAATGCTTGGAGTGCTTGAAGGCCCAAAGGCCTGATAAATTTTCCGAAGAGCCAGGGGTAGTCGGTTAGGCTACCCGTGGCCATTTCCTCCGACAGTAGTCCCCGAAGCTGATTGGGCTTCGAGGTGGAGTGGGGTTCGAGAAGCTCGATCAGCTTCCTATCGTGACAAGCCGGCAGCTGGGAGCCGGCCTTGGTCAGGCGCGCCGCCTTAGTCGAATTCTTCTGGAGTCAGGGGGGCGGGAACCCGCGGGCACGTGCACCGGGCCGCGGGCCGGCCTCGGGCCGTTGGCGTGCCACGTGGCCGGAAAGCCTGCCAGCGCACGCGCGTGACGGGACGTCGCCGCAGGGAGGGGGCCCGCCACGTCCGCACCCCGGCCCAGGCGCGGATCCTTTGTATCCCGAAACCGCCCGCACGTTCCGTGCTGCAGTTTCGGCTCGCACTTATGCGTAATAAACGCGAGACGTGGGGGGAGTGGGCGCGGTTAATCCCACGTCTCCCCCCCCACGTCCGGCCTCTTCGGCCGCGTGAGGCTATAAGTAGGGGGAGGTGAAGGGCGGCAGGCCCTCGCACGCTCCTCCTACCCCCACCATCTTCTTGCCTTGCTCGTTCTCGCGACAGCGCTTCGCCGCCGCGCTCTTCCTCCGCACGCTCCTCCGCCGCCGTGCTAGCTTCCGCTATGCCTCCCCACGTAGAGCAGCTTGGTGGGGATTGGGACGGCTCCATCGTCCATAACGATCACATCGACTTCCTCCGCGACACCCGACGTCTGCCTAGCGCGGACAAAGTGGAGGTCCGCCTCGCACCGGAGAAGGAAGTCAGGCCGGCGCCGCGGGAGGGCGAGCGGGTGGTCTTCCGCTCGCACTTCCTGCGCGGCTTCGGCCTGCCAGTGAGCGCCTTCTTCCGCTCCTGGCTGGAATTCTATCAGCTCCAGCCGCACCACCTCACCCCCAACGCGGTGGTGCTGCTGTCGGCCTTCGTCACCCTGTGCGAGGGCTATCTTGGTGTCCTCCCCACCCTCGAGCTCTGGGGGGAGTTCTTCCAGTCGAAGCTGGGCACGCGCGTGCGGGGCGTGCCGGCTCAGACCGGCGCCTTCATCGCGTCGCGGAGATCAGGCGCCGACAACCCCTTCCCCATCATCACACTGATCCAATCGGTGAAGAAGTGGCAGAAGTCATACTTCCACGTGCGGAGCATCGCTCCCCGGGGCGACTACCTCAACTTGCCAGCCTACGTGGCCGGCCCACCAGCGGGCAGGCTGCCCCAGTGGTCCTTCCGGGCCGTGACGCTGTCGCAGGGAGGAAACGCCGCCATCGCCCGCCTGCGGGTGATGGTCCAGTCGGAGGGCCTGACGGGGCCCGACCTCCTGGCCGCGTTCGTCACGCGCCGGGTCCTTCCGCTCTAGAGCCGGCCTCATCTGATCTGTCAGATGAGCGGCCAGCTCGATCCGAGCCGAATGTGCACCAAGGAGATGCCGCAGCCCGACGCCGCCGACATGGTGAATTACCTCGCCAACTGCCAACTTTCCGAAGACTGGCAATTCGGCAAGGAGCCATACAGCCGCGCCAATCCTCCGCCTACGGTACACTCCCCTTGTCTCTTTCTCTCTCTCTCTCTCTCTCTCAGCTTTGTCGCCGAGTTCGTCTGGGCCGACTCTAACTCAGTCGGCTTGCTTTTTTGACAGAGTCCTCTGCTTCGGCCGGCCAGCGGTACAGACGTGGAGCGCCGCTTCATCCCTGACCGGACCGAACACGACCAGGAGGACCCCGACCTGGGGGCGGTCCATATGGAGGATGCCGTCGAGCCGGCCGGCGGCCAAGCCGGCGGCGAAGCAGGCGGCTCCGGGTTCACCGCTACCTTCGACGACTGGCCGGACGAGGACGAAGCCGAAGCCGTCCCGCACCGCCAGCCGGCATCCGGACGCGGCGCGGGCTCCTCCGGCACGCGGCCTGCTCGGGGTAGAGGCCAGAAACGTCGCGCCACCCAGGGCATGTTCGGTAGCCGGACGAAGAAGCCCAGGGGTGGGGCGGCAGCCACTAGGCGGGAAGAGGCAGCCGCGAAGGCGGCTCGCTTCCGCAAAGTGGTGAAGCAGCCGCAGACTGTGTCAGCGTAAGTTCTCTCTTTCTATGTACTGTCCTTCTTTCTTTCCTTTGGTGGTTCTTGAACCTTCGTCTTCTTTTTCAATGGTCAGAGCTCCGCTGTCACTTGAGCGGGCGGCTGCCGGCTCCGTCGTCGAGTCGCCAGGGGGCTCTGGGAGCACCACCCGCCGCGTAGATCCCCGCGCCGCCCTCCTAGAGGCGATGGAAAGGAACGCGCGGGTAGTGCGGGAGGAGCAGGAAGCGCGGGATGCGGAGGCACGGAGGGCAGCCACCGCCCAGGCAGCTCGAGAGGAGGAGGCGGTGAAGGCGCTCGCCAAGGCCGCAGCCAAGGCCCAGGCAGAGGCCGAGGCCGAAGCGGCGGCAGGGGAGGCTTTGATGGTCACCCCCCTACACACCATGGCGCCCGGGGACGTGGATCCCTCGCCAGGGCGAGCCGACAGTTCCCAGCCGGGGCTGGGAGGAAGCGGCGACGACGTCGTCATCTTGGGGGAGGCGCCGGGGCCGACTCCTCCGACTAGGGCGACCCAAGGCCGCCAGCCTGAGCCTGCGCCCGCACAGTCGGCGGAGGGCGAGCTGGCCGCGGGGGCTGAGGTGGCGGTCCGGGTTCCGCCAAGCCGGCATGCAGGGAAGGCCGCGTCTGAGCCGCAGAAGGCTGCGTCGGAGCCACAGCCGGCCGTGGGCTCCAGCTCGTCGGCCCGAGACGCGGAGGCGGCCAGCGCTACCTCGGGGTGGACGCCGGGCGGAGGGACAGCCATGGTGAACGTCGCTGCACAAGACGTCCGGACCCGGCTGCAAAGCCAAGCCGCGGCGCTGAGGCAGTTCACCGACGAATTCCTCGCCACGCGGGCAGCCATCCGGGTTAGTATTCCTATCTTGTTCTTTCTTGATCTTGATTTCTCTCGTGGGGGCGCGTCAGCGCACCCATTGGGTGTAGTCCCCGAGTTCCGAGTCGGCTGCTGAGCAGGCGGCTTGGAACTTCTTGGAGATTTTGTCTTTGCTGCTTTTGTTCTCACTTCGGTCTTCTGTCCGTCTTGCAGGACTACCACAACCTCCGAGCGGCCGCCTTCAACTCCCAGGCTCGGGAGCTGACCCAGAAGACCGCCGATCTTACTGAGAGCCGAGGTATGTGACTTGATCTTTATCTCATGTGGGGGCGTGTCAGCGCACCCACTGGGTGTAGTCCCCGAGATTCGGGCCGACTGCTGAGCAGTCGGCTCGGATCTTCCTTGATGATTTCTCATTGTTCTTCTTCTTCTTCTATCTCTGCAGCGGCCAACGCCAGTCTGAGGGCACAGCTGGGGGAGTCCCAGACCGCTCTTCGTGCTAAGGACGCGGAGCTCGCCGCCTTGGTGCAGGAGCGCGACCGCCTGGTCAAGAAGCTGGCCGACCAGGAGGAAGGCCACAAGGCGGCGCTGAAGGCTGCGCAGGATCGCGAAGCCACCCTCCAGGCCGAGTTCGAGATGGAGGTGGCCGGCTGGGCAGAGGCCAGGCAGACTCTGGTCTCCGGCTATGGCCAGATTGAGGATCTAGTTGACGGTAAGTCGTCTACCCCTTCGTCCTTTCTTGCCATCTGCCACTTTGGCTTGTTTTTTCTGATTTCGGTGCTTTTCTTTTCTTTTCTCCTTTGCGCAGAGTACTTCCCTGGCTACTCAACTGCCGCCAACCAGGCCATCGAAGCCCGTCGCCAGGCGAAGAGGCAAGCCGGCTTCGAGATCTCGCCAACCGCCGGCCGCTCGCTGGAAGAACAGCTCCTGGCGATCCAGGCTCGCATCCAGCCGGCTCACAGGCTGCTCCGCCGGCTTCAGCACGCGGGATCGCAGGTCTTGGCCGCCCTCTGGCCCGGCCAAGTGGTCCCTCGCACCCCCAGTCGAACCGCCGACTGGCTGGAGGTGGCAGTTGGCCGCTTCGAGGCTTGGAAGGCGTCAGCAGCTCGCTCTGGCGCCAGGCGGGCGCTGGAGTTCGTCAAGGCCTGGTATCCCGGCCTGAACCTAGACCAGCTGGCTACCTAGCGGCAGCAAGCCAACACGGAGCTGGAGCCGGCGCGGCCGGGCATCATTCGGCGGGCTTCAGCGATCGCCGACTACACCGACACCAACGTCTTCGCCCCCGAGGTGGACGACAATGGAGTCGCCCAGCCGGAAGATTGGTTCGGGCTGGACCCGGCGTACGGCGAGGAATCGGCGGAGGAGATCGACTCCAGCGACGAGGGCGAAGAGGAGGAGGAGGAGGGTGAAGACGCCGAGCCGGCTGGCGGAGTAGCCGGCCAGCCTGACCGCGCCTCCAGCACTACGTTTCGTGCGAGTGCGTCTCCTGCCGCGGGAGGTGGTCAAGCCGGGACCAGCTAGGCGGCCACTCCTTCAGCCGGCGAGGCCGCCTTCACCGACCAGCTCGGCCTTCCTGTCGCGCCTTAGTCTTCTTTCTTTTGTTTTCCTGTCGTGTTACTTTTGGACAATGTTTGGTTAAGTCTGCACAATTCCACCCACTGGGTGTATTCGAACTCAAGTCTGTTGCCGGCCTGTGGGCGGCTTTATGTATATAAGTTATGCAATCGGTCTTTCCTTGTATTTTCGCTTTTTGTCCTTCTGCTTTTTTCCTTTGCCGCCCTCCCTTGGTTGCCGCCTCCCTAGTCAAACAGTTGCTCTGCAATCTGTAGTCGGGGAGTGCCTGGCCGATTGGGGAGGGGGAAGTACTTTTAGCTTTGCCGGACTTAAGCTAAGTTTTTTAGGAAGTCGGCCAGCCGGCTGCTTTGACAGCCGGCAGGCATGTTTGGGGGCCGTCTCTTTGCTATATAGGTTAGTTGTTCCTTAGTCGTTTTTCGTGTGGGCGTCCTTTCTGTCTTCTCTCTTGCTAGTCGGACAGTCAGTTCTTTGAGCTGCGACTTTCAACAAGAGAGGACTTGGGAGCCGGCGCACTAATTTGCTGACTTCGGGAAGAACTTTGAATATAGCTCAAGGCGGCCAGTCCCCGGGCCGACTAGTCGGACCCGGTGCCGGACAAGAATGCGAAATGTAGTAATGCATTCAAGGATATGACACTCGTCATTCATAGATAAATAAAAAGGCAGTCCCCGAGTACTGTTCGGGGGGGGGGCTGTTGGTTTGTATTTAATACAAAAGGGGTAGCGTGATACATACTGCTTTTCAGCCGTAAAACCGTCTTAGGAGGTTTGCGTTCCATGGTCGCTCCGACTCCTTGCCGGAGTCGTCTCTTTTGCGTGCTCTTGGCTTTTGCGCGTCGATCAAGTAGTAGGAGTCGTTGCCGAGTGCCTTGCTGACGACGAAGGGGCCTTCCCAAGGGGCCGAGAGCTTGTGTTGGCCGGCTGTTCGCTGGATCACCCGGAGCACAAGGTCGCCCTCTTGGAAGGATCTTGGCTTGACCTTGCGGTTGTAGTAGCAGCGCAGGCCTTGCTGGTAGATGGTGGACCGGCTGAGGGCTAACAGCCGGCCTTCTTCCAGTAGGTCGACGCCGTCTTCTCTTGCTTCTTTGGCTTCCTTCTCCGTGTACATGGTGATCCGAGGCGAGTCGAACTCGATGTCTGTTGGAATGACGGCCTCGGCACCGTACACAAGCAAGAATGGAGTGAAACTGGTTGACTTGTTGGGTGTAGTGCGCAGACTCCAGAGGACAGCCGGCAGCTCTTTGAGCCAGCAGCCGGCCGATCGCTCCAGTGGTACAACCAGTCAGGGCTTGATGCCGGAGAGGATAAGTCCATTTGCTCGCTCGACCTGGCCGTTTGACTGCGGGTGGGCCACGGACGCTAAGTCCAGTCGGATGCCCTGCGTCGCGCAGAAACGTGCCAGTGCGCCTTTGGCGAAGTTTGTGCCGTTGTCGGTGATGATGCTGTGCGGCACGCCGTACCGAGTAGTGATGTCGGTGATGAATGTCACGGCAGTCGGCCCGTTCAACTTCTTGATGGGCTTGGCTTCGATCCACTTTGTGAACCTGTCCACCGCGACGAGTAGATGTGTCATGCCACCGCGGGCTGTCTTGAAAGGGCCCACCATGTCCAGTCCCCAGACGGCAAAAGGCCAGGTGAGGGGAATGGTCTTGAGGGCAGAAGCCGGCAGGTGTTGTTTGGAACTGAAGACTTCACATCCTCTGCAGCTCTTGACTATTTCTTTAGCATCCTCCAAGGCGGTCGGCCAGAAGAAACCATGGAGGAAAGCCTTGGCCACGAGGGATCTTGAGGCGGCGTGATGGCCGCATTTGCCTTGGTGGATGTCTTTGAGGATTGCCACTCCTTTTTCTGGCTCAACGCAACGCTGGAAGACTTCGGTGACGCTGCGCTTCACGAGCTCCCTGTTGATTATTGTGTATGCTGCGGCTCGTCGTTGCACTAGTCTTGCTGTGATCTCATCAGCCGGCAGCTCTTTGCTGACTAGGAACTTGAGGATGGGCTGGGCCCATGAGGGAGCTGTGACTTCTTCTGCTGTTAATGTGGCCACCATGACTCGGGTGGGTGGGTTGGGTGTTGCATTAGATTCGACCACCGCTTCTTGTGTCGTTGCAGTCCCCGGGCCGGGTTCTGAAGTCCCTGGGCCGGGTGCGACTACGTCAGTCTCCAGGGCAGTCGTCGAAGTCCCCGTGCCGCCTGCGGGATTTCTTGAGCCGGATCCGGCTGTTTCTGGCGCAGGCGGTGCGAAGATGGAATCCGACTCTGGAGACGGCTTGATGGACGGCTTGAGGAGGCGCTGGAGGGAGACGCCAGTCGGTATGGCTTGTCGGGTGGAGCCGATCCGTGCTAGGGCATCTGCTTGGTCGTTGTCGGCCCTTGGCACGTGAAGGAACTCGCACCCTTCGAAGTATCCGCTCATCTGCTGGACGAGGAAACGGTAGCTCGCCATGTTTGCGTCCTTGGCGTCCCAGTCGCCAAATGATTGCTGGACCACCAAGTCTGAGTCGCCGTAGCACAGGATCCGGCGTATGTCGAGTTCTTTGGCTAGCCGGAGCCCATGTACGAGCGCCTCGTACTCGGCCACGTTGTTGGAGGCGGCGAAGTGGATCTGCAGCGTGTACTTGAGCTTGTCGCCTTTGGGAGAGGTGAGGACGATGCCGGCTCCCAAGCCGGTGCGCATCTTGGACCCGTCAAAGTGCATCCGCCAATGGGTAGAGTCGGGAGCCGGCGGTAAGTACTGGGTCTCGGCCCAGTCGACGAGGAAGTCGGCCAATGCTTGCGACTTGATGGCGGTGCGGGGTTGATAGAAAATCGTGTAGGGCGCCAAGGCAATGGCCCATTTGGCCACCCGGCCGGATGCATCCCGGCTGCCTATGATCTCGCCGAGCGGGGCAGTGCACACGACCGTGATGGGGTGCTCTTGGAAGTAGGGCTTCAATTTCTTGGTAGCGAAGTACACCCCATAGCACATCTTCTGGTAGTGCGGGTAGTTTTGCTTTGAGCTGGACAGTACTTCACTGAGATAGTAGACCGGCCTCTGGACCAACTGGGCTCGGCCTTCCTCCGGGCGCTGGACCACAACAACAGTGCTGACGACTCGGCTTGTCGCGGCGATGTAGAGGAGCATGGGCTCCTTCTCAGTCGGCGCAGCCAGGACAGGTGGAGTGGTCAACATTTTCTTCAACTCATGGAAGGCTTGGTCGGCTTGATCGTTCCACTCAAAGTGAGTGGACTTCTTCATGAGTCGGTACAGGGGGAGAGCCTTCTCTCCTAGTCGGCTGATAAAACGGTTCAGGGAGGCTAAACAGCCAGTGAACTTCTGCACATCTCGCAGCTTGGTGGGAATGTCCATCCTCTCGATGGCCTTGATCTTGACAGGGTTGCACTCAATGCCGCGTTCGGAGACCAGGAAGCCTAGCAGCTGGCCGGCTGGCACTCCGAACACGCACTTCTCGGGGTTAAGCTTGATCTGGAATCGGCGCAAGTTGGCAAATGTTTCCTTCAGGTCTTCCAGCAAGGTACCTCGCTTCTCTGTCTTCACCACAATGTCGTCTACGTAGACGTGGGCATTTCTGCCGAGTTGTTTCAAGAGACATTTCTGCATGCAACGCTGAAAAGTGGCACCGGCGTTTCTCAAGCCGAATGTCATTGTCAGGTAGCAAAAAGCTCCAAAGGGTGTGATGAAGGCAGTCTTCAGGCGGTCAGCCGGGTCCAACTTGATCTGATGATACCCTGAGTATGCATCCAAAAAACTTAACAACTCGCATCCGGCTGTGGAGTCTATCACTTGGTCAATCCGTGGCAAAGCAAACGGATCCTTTGGGCAGGCTTTGTTCAAACTTGTGTAGTCTATACACATGCGCCATTTGTTATTCTTCTTCAAAACCAGAACTGGATTGGCAAGCCATTCTGGAAAGAACAATTCCATGATGAAGCCGGCTGCGAGGAGCCGGGCTATCTCTTCTCCCACAATTCTTCGCTTCTCTTCCGATAGTCGGCGGAGGGGTTGCTTGACCGGCTTCGCATCAGCTCGGACATGTAATTTGTGCTCGGCGAAATCCTTCGGGACACCCGGCATGTCCTTTGGGGACCATGCGAAGATGTCTCGATTCTCACGGAGGAAGTCGGCGAGCTCGCCTTCCTATTTACTGTCCAAGTTCGCCCCAATCACGGCGAACCTCTCCGGGTGCTCCGGGTCTAGAGGTATCTTCTTCGTCTCTTTTGCAGGCTGGAAGGAGCCCTGCGCATCACAGTCCTTGGGGTTGGGGGACAAGGCCGGCTGCTTGCTGGCCATGGCCACAACCCGCTCCATCATCTTCTTCTCTTCGGCCACCACGAGGGACTCGGCCAGCCGGCTGCTGGCCATGGCACACTCGATGGACTTCTTATAGTCGCCGGCTACCGTGATGATCCCCTTCGAGCTCGGCATCTTCATCTTCAGGTAGGCGTAGTGGGGCACGGCCATGAACTTGGCCAACGCAGGTCGGCCAAGCAGTGCATGATAGGGGCTCTCCAAATCCACCACCTCGAACCATATTGCTTCCCGGCGAAAGTGATCTTTGTCTCCGAAGAGAACATCCATCTTGATCTTGCCGATTGGAGAGCAAGATAGGCCGAGCACGATACCATGGAAGACGGTGCGGCTCGGCATGAGCTACTTTGCTTTGATGTTCAGCTTGGCCATGGTATCGCGGTACAGTATGTTGATACTGCTTCCGCCGTCTATCAGGACGCGGGAAAATCTGGCAGCTCGCCTCTCCGTCGCAAGGGTGACGTCCAAGACCATAGCATAGGAGCCAGGCGAAGGCATCACCTCTGGGTGGTCGGCCTGGCTCCAGCTGATGGGCTTTTCCGACCAATGCATGAACTCGGCGGTGCTAGAGGCGACTGCGTTTACTTCTTGGTGCTGCCGGCGTCGGCTGCGCTTGTCGTTGACTTGACTTGTGAAGACGACGTAGGCGTCGTGCGCTTCGGGGAACTCGTCTTGGATGGCGCCGACTGCCGGCCGGGCCGCCGGCTGCTGGGGAGCTGGAGGCGGCGGGCCGAGAGGCGGAGGCGGCACCATCCCTTTGCCCTTGGTGATGCGGGTGAGCCAGTGGCATTTCCGTGTTGTATGGTTGGACGGCTTCGCGCCGCTGTGGAACTTGCAGGGAGCATCGAGTGCTTGTTCGTAGGAGAAGGACGGCTGCCAGGGCGGCCGGCCACCCTTCTTCTTGGGAGCGGGCCGCTCTTCGGGCTGCTCGTCTTCGGTTGTGGCCACCTGCCGACTGGAGGAAGTCGGCATGGGGCCCTTGCGCTTGTGGTCGTTCTGGTAGGGGCGCCGGTTAGGGTCGCCAGCCGGCGTCTTGGGAGCCGGAGCAATTACTTTCCCCGAGGCGTCTACTCGGAGCTCGGTCTTCATGGAGGAGTCGGGAGTGGCGTACTTGTCAGCGATGACTAGTAGCTCGTCGAGGGTAGCCGGCTCGTCGCAGAGGAGTCGGTGCTTGAGGAGGGTGCCCTCTCGGCACCTGGCAGTGAAGTACTCGATGGCCTGGACCTCGTGCACTCCCTCGCAGGAGTTGCGGAGCTCGGCCCATCGCGTGAGGTAGTCGCGGGTCGACTCGTTGGGCCCCTGGACGCAGAGGGAGAGCTGGCGAGGCTTGGGAGGCCGCTTGTAGGTGCTGGTGAAGTTGCGGACGAAAACTTCGGTGAAGTCCAGCCAGCTGTTGATGCTGTAGGGCTTGAGGCTGTTGAGCCATGTGCGCGCCGTGCCTTGCAGCATCAAGGGGACGTACTTCACGGCGACGCGCCGATTGCCGTTGGCGATGCTGACGGCTGTGGAGTAGTCGATGAGCCAATCTTCCGGCTTCACCGAGCCGTTGTACTTGGGTGTGTCTCTGGGGAGCGAGAACCCTTTGGGGAAGGGCTCGTCGCGGATGCGGGGGCCAAAGCATGGCGGGCCGACATCGTCTTCTTCTTCTAGCGCCAAGGATCGAGCAAGGCGGTCGATCCTGTGGCGGGCGTCGTTTTCGCCGACTCCTTCTCGGCGGCTGAGTCAGTCGCCAAGAGTCGGATGGGTGACAGGCGGTGGAGTGAGGCGTATATTTCTTCGAGGCGGGGGAGGAGGCAGGTTTCCCTGGTGCTCTACAGCTCCAGGGCGGCCATCCGCGTCGCGCTCGATGGTAATGCGAGTCCGGCTGCGGCTGGCAGCCGACTCCTTGTCTTTCTTCTGGCGCGCACCGCTCGCAGTCGGCGAGCGGGACGTCGCGGTGGGCTCCCGGCGCGGGGGATGGCTATCAGCTCGGGCGCCGGCTTCGTGCCGTTCTGCAGCCGCGTCGATCAGCTGCTGGATCCGTCTTGTCATGTAGGGGAGCTCATCGGCTCCCAGCCCATTGAGCTCCTCTGCAGCCGCCTGAGCGGCTCGCAGATTCTCGAGCGGGGTGGCGTAGACGGGGCGATCTGCGCCCAGCATGCTGGCAACGGCTGTGCCGCGCTTTTGGACGAAGCCGGCTCAGCTCGGGCCACTAGGCGGCAGCGTCCCGAAGGCGGCGCGGTCGACTTCGCGCTGGTGGGCCTCGGTGAGGCATCTCATCGAGGCTATCTTCTTGCCCTCCGCGATGAGGGCAAAGCGGCGTGCTTCCAGGGTCTCGGCGTCGGCGTCGGCCGGGATGGGGACGGAGAGGTCGTGCATTGCCGCTTGCTGAACGTCGCGGGCGTTCTCGCCCGAATTGGAGACGTGGCTGGTGACCAGCACTTCAGTGACAGCGCTGCTGCCGCTGTCAGCTCGAGGGAGGGGGTCGTCGAAGACCACCACGTCGGACGGGTAGGCGTCGAGCGACGCGGTGTCGGAGTCGATGAGCATCGGGTCGGTGGAGCCGACCGACTCCATGTCCGCAGTGGGCTCGCTGGAGACGTGAAGTTGGTCGAGGAGGCTGACGAGGCGGCTCTCGGGGTAGTCGGTGCCTGCGTCGAACGCAGGCTCGTCGGAGATGCGAGTCTTGCCAAGCAGATCGGCGAGGCGGTTCGCTGCGCCAGCGTCGTCGACGCCTTGCAGCGCGTCGGGGCAAACGCCATCGGGCACAGCAGGCTGGCTGCGCTCGCGGGGAAGGAAGAGGGTTCCCATCCAGAACAGGTCTCCGGACGATGGTGCACCTGGCCCCACGGTGGGCGCCAAATGTCGGGTGGTTGGGGCGACATATGCCAAGGGATGGCTTATCATTGTGGGAGCCAATAAAACGTCGCCGGTGCCCGGAAACGGGATGAGGCGAAGACATGCACGCCGGCGAATCTTACCCAGGTTCGGGGCTCTCCGAGGAGATAACACCCCTAGTCCTGCTCTGCGGGGTCTCCGCATGATCACTAGATCGATAAGGGGCAGCTACAATCGCTCTTCGAGCTGTTGGGGTCAAGGGAGAAGAAGAACAAGGCAAGCTCTTGCTTCCCTCTCTCTATGGTGTGTGTACTATGTGTGGGTGTTAACCTAGAAGCCAACTATGCTCAGAGGCCAACCTAGAAGCGAACCCTTTGCATGGGTGCTCCAGGGGGTTTATATAGGCCTACCCCCCGGGGGTACAACGGTAATCCGACTGGGAACTGGTCCCAGCCGTCAGTGTCTTCGCTCGCCGGCTTCTCCGCCGGCTGCTGGGTCCCGCCGGCTAGTGGGTCCCGCCGGCTGCCGGCTACTTGGTCGACAGGCCGGTCCCACCGCCTAGGGTCTTGTCGGCGGCTGCTTACTGTAGCCGCGCTTCTGATGATGAGGGCTTTGTCGAGGTGAGCATGGCTACAGTGGGCCGCCTCGGGGGCTATCACTGTAGCCTCACCTCGTCTTGTCTCCTTAATGGGGCTCCTGCTTCGAGGAAGGGAGTAGCCGGCTTCTGGAGGCCGGCTATACTCTTGGCCGACTAGGAAAAGCCGGGCCCCCCTCGCGCCTCTCTCTGGCTAAAGGGGCCCGCAGTCCTTAGGCCGTACAGGAGTGGGTCGTGAATGACGTCGAGGCTAGCGTGGCTACAGTGCCGAGCCGCACGGGAGACGTCCCTCCCGTACGGCCTCCTGTAGCCATGCCCGCCTCGAGCTTCGGGGGTCGTGGGCCGCACTGTGGCCACACCCCGTCAGGTCGCCGTTATGTAGGAGTGGTTGTGGTCTTGGCCGGCTCCTAGGAGTCGGCGTCCTTCTCGGCCGGCTTCTTGGAGTCGGCCACCCCGTAGTCGTTCTGGGGAGGAGTCGGTGAGGCTGGGTCGCCTTCCGGGAGTCGGCTTTAGTGGTAGCCGGCCAGGGAAGGCGGCCCAAATGCTTGGAGTGCTTGAAGGCCCAAAGGCCTGATAAATTTTCCGAAGAGCCAGGGGTAGTCAGTTAGGCTACCTGTGGCCATTTCCTCCGACAAGAAGTGCCACGCAGAGATGGCCGATATTCCTCTGAGAGATACAGTGCCACTAGAAACGATTCAGTTGGGTAGTAATTTGACCTACGGGGAGAAACCAGTCAAGATTCTCGAGTTTGCCAGCCGAGTCACACGCAGCAAGGTTATAAAGTTTTGCAAAGTTCAGTGGAGCCACCATACCGAGGATGAAGCCACCTGGGAACGAGAGGAAGACCTACAGAAGGACCACCTGCACCTATTTTCTAGCCAACCCGAATCTCGAGGGCGAGATTCATCTTAAGGGGGGTAGGTTTGTAATATCCCAAATTTTCAATTTGGAATGTTATACATTAGATCATCATTGCATATCATATTTTATTGCAATTTGGCTTGATCCTAGAAATTCTACGCAACTCAAGGGCCCACGGAGAGAGTTGGGGATTTCGTTAATTTCATATTTGAGTTTTCTCAAATTTTGAAAAGAAGATCGCTTGATTTTAATTATTTTCTCTTGGAATATTTCTTTTATGAAAATAAAAGAGAGGGGATAAAATGACTTTCCCAAAATAAAGAAATATTGGAGATTAAATATTAAAATCAAATAAGAATTTTATTCGGAGTTTTATCGCTATTTTATTTGAATTAGGAAAAATATGCGTTTTTCAAAATTGCATTAGAGGCCCAAATAAATGTTCACTTCGTCCGCTATATTTTTAGAGGACGGAGAAAATTTATTTCAGGATTTTTGGAGTCCGTTTAGTATTTCTTTTACTTGTTTTCTGCGCGCAGAATTATTTAAGAAAAAAGTTACCGACCTAACGGGCCGTGTCCGACCCGGACACCGCAGCCCGGCCGGCCTTTAAAGGCCGAAGGCCCGAGCGAGCCGCCAGCCCCGCGCGA
>NC_057808.1:303282881-303306955 GCF_018294505.1 Triticum aestivum | reverse complement strand
CACCGCCCTCGCCGCCGACCCCGCCGCCGGAGTCGACCGCCGCCGCCACCACATGAACCGAGGTAGCCGTCGGTTTTAATCTAAAAACCGTTCGGTTTTTTTAGAACCCGCGGTTATTTTATTTTTTTAGATCGGTTTTATTTTTTGCCCGGTTTAGTTATTTAGCGAACGCCCGTTCGTACGTTCGTTTTAACGAACGGTTTTCACCCATTAGCCGCAGACAGCGAACGTTCGTTCGTTAGCCTGTTCGTCCATTTTTCTTTTTCCAGGGTTTTTCCACGATTATTTTCGATCGCGATTTCTGCCCTGATTTTCGTTTTAGGTTATCTTTTCGCTCGTTTATCGGAATCAGGCGATTTGAGCGCCTAGATCTTCGTCTCGAAGCCCTATTTCTGTTTAATCAACTGGAACAAGATGTTGCTACTGTAAAATTTGACTTAAGTCCAGATTAGTAATCGGATCTTGTTTCTTTCGCAGTTTGAGTTTCGTTACTTCGTTTGATTTGATTCTTTTTGCAAACCGGAGATCTTAAGTTGAACTTTCTGGTTAGATCTCTTATTTGAGTTTATCCGTGCTTCTAGTTGAGTGCTTATTGTATGCTTGTTTGTTTGTGATAGAGTACCCAGAGTGCGAAGCGTGCTACTACGAGTCTCTAGGTTTCACGGATCATCAGCAAGGCAAGTAACACTTTGATCATACCTCTTTACTACCCAGTTTTATTGCATTAGATCAATCCTCAAACAATTGCATGGTTAGGATCTGATTTAACATGCGGGTTTTGGGAAGTAGATGAGGTAGAACCTATTACCTGTTTATTATCAAACCTTTGGGAGTTACTTCTACGTTATGCTAATATTGCTATGCTATGCTCGTAGACGTGGTTTGGTTCGAGTGATTCATGACAGATGTGAGTATTGTTAATTAATGGTTGAATTAAGGTGGCTACTTAAATACACATCTGGGTGGATTGCTTGAAGGCACCCTGGAGTACCCAGTGGTTGTTAGGGCACCTGGAGGATCCAGTGTTGTCCTAGGATATCCCAGAGTACCCGTGTTATCATCCTACGGTCCGCCACCCAGGCTCAAAGGGATCATAAGATTATTCATGCTAGAAACTTCCGTGTGCAGCCACAAGCCAATATGGGCTCTGGAATAGTTGAGTAAGTTGCGTGAAGCTCTTGAAGAGGTAGACTAGAAGATGTAGTGGGTTGTAGGTGGTAATGTCTATCCAGAGTAGAGAGTTAATACTTTAGAAAGACTGTGTCTCGAATCTCCGACCATGGATGTATTCGAGTCTTGTGGGGAAAAGTGCGCAAACCTCTGCAGAGTGTATAAACTAATCATGGTTAGCCGTGTCCCCGGTTATGGACGTTTTGAGTATCTAGTTCTTGGATTATCATGTTGATATCATCACTCTAAATATAATTTGATTGGTTAAATGATGATGCTTAATTGGGATTGAGTTGGAGGAACCTTCTCAATGTTTAACAGCCACCATGATAGTTAAATAAAATTTATTCCTTTGTTGTAGGGAAAAATTGGCTTTATGCAAAACTGTAACCATAGAGCTTTCCACCAGCCATATATGCATGTAGTGATAGCATTTATTCTGTTCATTACTCTATGTGTTACATTGCCAGCATATTCCATGTGCTGACCCATTTCGGGCTGCAACGTTCATTTTGCAGACTTTTCAGACGACGAGTAAGGTGCCATAGGTCATTGTCTTTCACTCAGTGATGCCGTTGGAGTTGATGGACTCACTTTATCTTCCAAGCATTCCGCTATTATCGATTTTAGATGGCCTTAAGCCATATTATTGTAATAAGTTCTCTTTTGAGACATTCGATGTAATAAGTGTGTGATTGCTACTCTGTTATAAATCCTCAAGTACTGTGCGTGTCAGCATTACCGATCCAGGGATGACACTGATGCACAGAGATCAGACTGTTTGAGGTCTGGTCGCTACACCGAGGTGCTTGCTTGAGGCCATAGAGGGCCTTGTTGAGTCTGTAGACGTGATCTGGAAATTTTGGATCCTCAAAACCCGGTGGTTGAGAAACATATACTTCTTCCTCAAGCTTATCATTGAGGAATGCACTTTTCACATCCATTTGATGTAAGATCATATTATGATGGTTAGCATAAGCAAGCAATATGCGAATAGCTTCAAGTCTAGCAACAGGTGCAAAAGTTTCATCAAAATCAATTCCTTCAACCTGTGTGCAGCCTTGAGCTACAAGACGAGCCTTATTCATCACCACAGGGATATTTTCAACTTCTTTGTTGCGGTAGATCCATTTGGTACCGATGATGTTGTGCTTGCGTGGGTCTGGTCGCTTGACAAGCTCCCACACATTGTTGAGCTCGAATTGATGCAATCCATCTTGCATGGCTTGAATCCACTCAGATTCCATGAATGCTTCATCACTTTGGTGGGCTCTGTGATAGAGACAAACGCAAAATTTCCACAAAAGTTAGACAAGTGTGAAGCTTTTGAGCGCATGAGAGGACCTGGTGCGTTGATGTCACTGATGATTTTCTCGATCTGCACTTCGTTTGCAATGCGAGGATGTGCAGGTTGACGACTTTGCTTAGGCCCAGCAATTTCTTCAGGACCATTTTCTTCAGCAGCACCAGTATGATTTAATCACGATCCGGAATGACTTCTTCAGCAGATCCTTCGGTAGGGATGATATCCTCAGTAGCTTTGAGCTTGATGAATTCCTCAGGTGACATTTCATCTAGCACAGGAGGTAGGTGCTCTCTTGCGAGCCATTAGTTTCATCGAACCGCACATCTACTGTTTCAACAATCTTGTGATGATTGATGTTGAAGACTCTGTAGGTGTGCGAGTCCTTTCCGTAACCAAGCATAAAACTCTCACGTGCTTTCGGTGCAAATTTAGAGTGATGGTGAGGATCTCTAATCCAGCATTTAGCACCGAAGACTTTGAAATAACTTACATTTGGTTTCTTGTCAGTGAGGAGTTCATATGAGGTCTTTTTGAAGAATTTGTGAAGATATACTCTGTTGATGATGTGGCATGCAGTATCAATAGCTTCTGGCCAAAAACGCTGTGGTGTCTTGTATTCATCAAGCATAGTGCAAGCCATCTCAACAAGAGTCCTGTTCTTGCGCTCCATGACGCCATTCTGCTGAGGAGTATAGGGAGCAGATAACTCGTGAGTAATACCAAGTATATCAAGATATTCATCGAGACCAGTGTTCTTGAACTCAGTTCCATTATCACTACTGATATGCTTGATCTTCACACCAAAGTTCATAGAAGCTCTTGAGGAAAATCGTCTGAAGACTTCCTGCACTTCATTTTTGTAAGTGATGATATGCACCCAGGTATAACGAGAATAATCATCAACAATGACAAAGTCATATAATGATGCAGAACTAGAGAACGTGGCATGATGAGTAGGGCCAAAGAGATCCATATGAAGTAATTCAAAGGGACAAGAAGTGATCATGATAGTCTTCGAGGGATGCTTGGCTCTGGTCATCTTTCCAGACTCACAAGCCCCACAAAGATGATCTTTGAGGAATTTGACACCCTCGATGCCAATGACATGCTTCTTCTTCGCAAGTGTATGCAAGTTCCTCATCCCAGCATGACCAAGTCGTCGATGCCATAACCAGCCTTCTGAAACTTTTGCTAGTAGACATGTGGCAGGCTGTGGTCCTGCAGAGAAATCAACAATATACAACTCTCCTTTCCTAAAGCCTTCGAAGACTTTGGATTTGTCAGATTCCATTAGCACAATGCAATGATATTTTCCAAAGACAACAACCATATCTAGATCACAAAGCATTGAGACAGACATGAGGTTGAATCCTAACGACTCGACAAGCATGACTTTGTCCATATGTCTATCCTTTGAGATTGCAACCCTACCTAGACCCAATACCTTGCTTTTTCCTTTGTCAACGTAGGTGATATGCTTCAGATGAGATGGAGATAAATCAGTGTCCATCAATAAGTTCCTGTCACCGGTCATGTGATTTGTACATCCACTATCGAGTACCCACTCGGTAGCTTTGGGTTGTTCATCCTGCAGATGAATTAGTGCAACTTACGAATCCATATACTTCATTAGTGAAGAATATGATATCAATTTCATCAATAGTAACAGATATAGCAATATGAGGACGTGAGAAATGAGTGATTCATTTCTTCATGATTAGCTTGCGTCCATTCAAGCATATTCAGGTCTCCAGCAAATTCTTCAAACGATTAAGATTGTCTAGAGACCTGACCCTGCATAAGAGATTAGTTCTTTTTCTTCACCACCCACATCTGGAGGGGTGGCAAACAGTTCATCATTCTGCAAGCTCCATAAGAAAAGGATGGCATTGAAGCCAGTGAACTTTGTTTCACAGAAGAGTGGTTAGGATAAGCATATAAATAAGCAGAGAAATTCTTCGAGGACTTATGAACATAATGGTTTGAAGAATAATTCACATATTCATAGCCTTTAGACTTTCCCTGCGAAACAAAAGTGTTAGCACGATGATGTTCATATGAGGATTTTGATCCACGTGAAGAATTTGGTCCATATGAGGACTTGGATCCATACGAAGATTTTGATCCATATGAAGAATTTGATCTGGGGTTCCTGTTCTTCATAGGTGGTGTCATGATGACATTCAGCTGAAGATTTTCAAGGCACCTTTTGGGAACCCAGATTTTCTTCATAGGAGGACCATTCCTGCAGTTAGTTCCAACATATCGAGCAAATACTTCACCATTCTGATTCTTGAACAATTTATAGTTGGAGTCAAATGACTCATCAGAGGAATATGAAGATTCACAAGTAAAGCTAGATAAAGTGCATGGATCTATGGAAGGTCCGTTCGCACAACCCATGAGGTTTTGGGGTACTGCTCATGTTTCCAGTAGGTCCCATCAACATTGAGTTTCCTCCCAAAGGCAATACCCTCTTTCCTAGGGTTCCTGTTCAAGATCCGCTTTTTGAGGACATCAAAAATAGTCTGATGCCCTTTGAGGCTTTTGTATATGCCTGTCACGTACAATTCCTTCAACACTGCATTATCATCAGTGATACTTGTGGTATCCTCAGATAAGGAATTTGTGACCACAGAGATAGTTGAAGAATTTACAGCAATAGAAGCATTTGAACATTCAGGTGAAGAATTAGCAGATTCACGTTCAATGCATTTCAGACATGGTGGAATAAATTCTTCCTGAGCGAAAATGATCTGTTGAGCAAGCAATGAATCGTTTTCCTTCTGAAGATCTTCATAATTCACTCTTAACTTCTCAAGATCTTGCTTTCTCTGAAGAAATTAATAAGAAAGCTTCTCATGATCAGTTAAGAGAGTGTTATGATGATTTTGAAGGTTGTCAAACCATAACTGAAGTCTCTGAAGATTATCAGTTAGATTCTTAGTGCGATTCAATTCCTCACCCAACAGGTCATCGCTTTTGTCTAGTAGATTTTGAATCTTTTCCAAAGCCTTCTGTTGTTTAACAGCAATTTTAGCAAGTTTGGAATAGCTAGGCTTGAGATTGTCATTACATTCATCCTCACTAGAGTCAGAGGCAGAATGTTTGAGTACCTTGGCACCTTTTGCCATGAAGCAATAGGTGGGAGCATAGTCATCAGCGCTCTTGTCAGCAGAGTTGGGGAGGTCATTTTCTTCACTGTTGAGGACGGACTTGCTGATGTAAGCAGTAGTGAGGGCTAAGCTTGCCACACCAGAGTCTGACTCCTCAGATTCCTCCTCTTCCACATTTTCCTCAGATTCAGCTTCAGAGTCCATTTCCTTGCCAATGAATGCCTGAGCCTTCTTGGAATTGCTCTTCTTGTGAGATGAAGACTTTGAAGATTTTGATGATGATGACTTTGAAGATTTCTTCTTCTTCTTTGAGTCATCAGAATCGTCATCTTTGTATTTCTTCTTCTTTGATTCCTTTTCCCACAGAGGACAATCAGATATGTAGTGACCAGGTTTCTTGCATTTGTGGCAAGTTCTCCTTTTGTAGTCACAGGACGAGGAATCATCACTCCTTGAAGACTTTCCAAAATGACCGCGGCGAGAGAACTTCTGGAATTTCTTCATGAGCATTGCTAGCTCCTGGCTCAGTTCTTCAGGGTCACCAAGGCTGCTACCAGAATCTTCACCTTCAGATTCAGAGACTGCCTTGGCCTTCAGTGCACGTGATCTTCCAAAGCTCGGTCCATAGAGATCTCTTTTCTCAGCAAGCTCGAACTCATGAGTGTTTAACCTCTCGAGGATATCAGCGGGATCTAGTGACTTGTAATCGGCTCGCTCTTGAATCATCAGTGCAAGGGTATTGAATGAGTAATCAAGTGATGTCAGCAATTTCTTCACCACCTCATGGTCAGTGATGTCAGTGGCACCAAGTTCTTGCAGCTCATTTGAGATGTCAGTGAGGCAATCGAAGGTTTGCTGAACATTTTCATTGTCGAGTCTTTTGAAGCGGTTGAAGAGATTGCGAAGAACATCAACTCAGGAGTCACTTTGAGTAGAGACTCCTTCGTTGACCTTGGACAACCTATCCCAAATCAGCTTGGCAGTTTCCAAAGCACTCACTCTATCGTACTGTCCTTTGCTCAGATGGCCACATATGATATTCTTCTCTTGAGAATCGAGTTGCTTGAATCTCTTCACATCAGCAGCATTCACAGACGGAGTGACTGAGGGAACACCATTTTCCACAACATACGAGAGATCGTTATCAATTGCCTCAAGATGCATGCGCATCTTGTTCTTCCAGTAGGGGTAGTCTGTCCCATCAAAGGTAGGACACCCAGCCGAGACCTTGATCATACCTATAGTCAACATAACTAGAACTCCAGTGGTTAAACCAAAATCATACAGAATAAGGGAGTACCTTGTTCTGATACCAATTGAAAGTGCGTTAAGTCGACTAGAGGGGGGTGAATAGGCGATTTTTACAAATTCGTCACTGAGGAATTTCAGGGTGAGGAAATTCCTAAGTCACGAACAACTAGCAGCGGAATAAGTACTAAAGTGTAAGCATAACAGAGTAACGACATAGTTATCATGATGAAATGAAAAACTAACACAGAGCACAAGTAGCATAAACACACGATGAGTAGGCTGAAGACAATGTGACTGAAGAAATTGGATTGAGGAAATAGAGAAAGTCTTCAGTCAAAGTCTTCAAATAGTAATGATCAGGTTCATCAACACATGAATGAGGAAATGAAAGGGTTGAGGAAATAGAACCGGTTGGCTTGGTGAAGACAATGATTTGGTAGACCAGTTCTGACTGATGTGACAGTTGTACGTCTGGTTGGAGCGGCTGAGTATTTAAACTTGAGGACGCACATACCCGGACACACAGTCCTCACTGTATTCGCCTTGAGCTGAACTCACACAGACCTCGCTCAACACTCATGGTAAGTCTTCACAGGTGACTTCCAAACCTTCACAGACTTGGTCACTCGGCAATCCATAATTCCTCTCGGATGCTCAGACCATGATGCCTAACCGTATGGAGGATACACAGTCCTCAAAGGTAACAAGCATCGGTTCCACACAGGAACAATCTCTTCAGTGATGCTCAATCACTTTGGGTTTATAGGTGTTTGGGTTTGGGTTTTGGGTTTTCCTCGCTTGATGATTTTCGCTCAAAGTCCTCGGAGGATGGGATGCTCCCAATGACAAGTGTCAGTTTCTCTCGGAGCAGCCAACCAGCTAGCGGTTGTAGGGGGCAGCTATTTATAGCCTAGGGAGCAGCCCGACATGATAATACATAAATGCCCTTCAATGATATGACCGTTAGGTGGTAGCATATTTTGGACAGCTGGCGCGTAGCACAACAATGGTCGGATTTGAGGTATCAAATTCCTCAGGGCTATCATGTTCCTCACTGTGTAGGCAATCCGTACTGGCGAGTTCCTAACTCCTCAGTCAGAACAAATTCCTCAGAGACCAGAAGATCTTCGTCTCTGTCACTGAAGAAATTGACTGAGCTGATATGAGGTTTCCAATGGATTCACTCGAAAGGATTGGGTAGGTGTAGGATTTTGAGATGAGCATCGCTTGGAAATCAATTTTCTTAGTATTACCTCGACCCCCTTTAACAGTACGGTGTTTCCTATGACTCAAGAAATAGAAAATGAAACTACAAAAACAAAAGTCTTCACGCTTCATACTCCTCGCATGAATATCCAAGTCTTCAAGGTCACACCAGTTTCTTCACTTTCAAAATCTTTAGGAGAACCAAAGTCTTCGGCTGAAGACATACATTTTTAGGGGTCGACTTTCACAGTAAATATCAAACTCCTCATTGACTTATAGAGCCTGTGTATGCTCACAAACATATTAGTCCCTTAACCTATAAGTCTTCAATACACCAAAATCACTAAGGGGCACTAGATGCACTTACAGAATGGTTCCTGCAATTGCACAATAATGTGCTATTAGACAGAGGACCATGCATGTGCAAACCTCGATTGTAAACCTCAGTGCTTACCATTGCTTCCCTGCAACACATATAAGGTAGTTAGTGATCAGGTTAAGTGAGGGTTCGCATGCTATTAGTAAAATATGTTGATGAAAAATAAGCATATTGCAGATTCATCAGATTAATTCAAGCCACATGGAAAACCCATTTATCCAAACCAAGCATCATTAAGAACTAGGAAATATAGCAATTGTATATGTTTCCCATGTATTAAGTGCAGCCAAATTCGATTATTCCTCACATGCACAACAATACGAAATTCTACCCACGACAATTGGACATTGCATTGCAGAATTGAACCAAGCAGTTAACTAAACACCACAACAAATGAACCAAACATTAACTGACCACCACATTGCACAATATAACATACTCCTAATAGAAGATCAGACAATTAACCAAACCAAGCATGCTTACAACTTGGAAATATAGTAGGTGTATTTGTTTCTCATGTATTTAGTACAACCAAATTCAATTTATTTCTCACATGGTATACAATAACAGAATGCACCCACAACAATTGAACATCGCATTGCAGAATGGAACCAAACAGTTAACTAAACACCGCAACAAATGAACCAAACGTTAACTGAGCACCACATTGCACAATCTATAACATACTAGAAGATCAAACAGTTAAGCAAACCAAGCATGCTTGACAACTTGGAAATATAGCAATTGGATTTGATTCTCATGTATTTTGTAAAGAAAAATTCGATTTATTTCTCACATGGAAGACAATACAAAATTGCACCCTGAAGAATTGAACATCACATTTGCAGAATTGAACCAAACAGTTAACTGAACACGACAACTAATTAACCAAACAGTTAATAAGTGAGCACCACATTGCACGACATATAGAACATATACACTAGAGCAACAGATTGCATGGTAAAAATAGATAGCACAATTCAGTAGAATTTGTTAAGGGAAGGCAGTAGCTAGCAAACTAAACATGGGTCCTTATAGTGAGCTAATAATACAAGCTACTCATTGTTGGAGATATCGATGACGGTTGGGTCCTTGGACATGGAAGAGGGCGAGACCTCTGCATCGTGGGTGCTCTCATCGTAGTGGTGAGTTGCCTGAGCCGCTCCGGGCACCAACCTGCTGGCTCTCGAGATGAGGTAAGCACGTGCACGCTGAGAAAACACATCATAGTCTTCATCGGAGGCACCGACGGTGGCCTCGAGAAAACGCCACGAACTGTCGTTTAAAGCAGCCAACCACGTCACGGCGTCGGTGCACGAGGCATCGACGGTGGCCTCGACGGCGAGGTGCTGCTCTAAGATCCGGGGGTTGGCACGAATGGCAGCCATCGCGACCTCATCCGCGCGTGCGGCCGCAATTTGCTTCTCCGCTGCCAAATGCTCCTTGAGATCCTGGCTATATTGCGTGCACCATGGCTTAGGGTGGCGCTTATTTGGTGGAGGGGTCGGTGATTTAGGTGGAAGGTGTCACGCTCGCGCCGGCGATCGGGGCATGTGGGATGTGGAAGGAGGAGGAGGATGGGGGTCGGGTGTGGATTACCTGCCTAGATAGGCGAGGTCGAGCAACGTGAAGGAGGGTCGCCAGTGAGGAAGCGGCGCTGCAAGCAAGGAGTGATGGTTTCAACTTGGAAAGGAAGGCAGAAACAGGGGAAATGTGGCTTTTGGTAAGGGGAGGGGGCGGGGAGGTAGATATTTCCGCAGAAGCCGAAAATTTGAATAGGTTCAGCGAAAAAACTGGCGCGCAAAGTGTCATCAGACATGGTCCATTATTCAGAACCGTGTACGATATGTGAACATCACAAACGATTCAGATAGCTTAACCCGTGTGTGATGAGCTTGAACGTCAAAAATTTTGGTTTGAATTTCTCTGGTTTACAGTGCTCATCCACATCATTGCATAATTTGGGTACACAAAGGAGACTACAACACACCCACACTTCTTAATCGAGCAATTTCAACAATTAAACAGAGCTAGCTGGCCTGAACATTACTCTAACAAATTAAAGACCAACGCTCTTACTTAAACAAAACAAAGAGTACTACTATGGCTGGTGCTCGTCGATCTCCGTCGCCTCCTCCATGTCCAGCTCGCGCCCGACGGTCGACTTGGGAAGGGGCTCCATGGCATCCATCGCACCATACTCGGCAAGCATCTCGCCATCCGTGTCTGCCATCTCTTGGGAAAAGGCCGCCACGAGATGGGCAAGGGTGGCCGCCATCTGGGCTTTGGCAGGCTCTGCCATGGCAAGGTATGCCATGCAGGAATGGACGACTGCTCGAATGCTCTCGGCGATTGCCAACTCTTCGACCGTGGGTCGCCGACCGTTGTTGGAGAAGCTTCTTTCGATTTGTGCGGTGACCTCCATGAGCTAGGCGTGGGCGGCCTCCATCAGGGCTGAGGCCACTGCTGCGGAACGGACAGCTGTTGTGCCTCTCTCGCCAGTTGCTATCCCCAAGGCAGATGTTGCCGCCGCCGCCCGAGAAGCAACAGCGGCCGTTTGGGCTGCCTTGACCGCCCGGTCGCAGATTACGGTCACTGATAACCCACAAGTATAGGGGATCAATTGTAGCCTCTTTCGATAAGTAAGAGTGTCGAACCCAACGAGGAGCTAAAGGTAGAACAAATATTCTCTCAAGTTCTATCGACCAGCGATACAACTCTACGCACGCTTGACGTTCGCTTTACCTAGAACAAGTATGAAACTAGAGGTAATTTGCAGGTGTGATAGGATAGGTTTGCAAGATAATAAAGAGCACGTAAATAAAAAGTAAGGGCTGTTTAGATGAAGACACAACTAAGTTAGTATAGCGAGTGTGGAGAAGTGGTGGTAGGAGTTGTGAAATTGTCCCTAAGCAATTGACTACTTTACTAGACCGATAGCAAGTTTTATGTGGGAGAGGCATAAGCTAACATACTTTCTCTTCTTGGATCCTATGCACTTATGATTGGAACTATAGCAAGCATCCGCAACTACTAAAGATCATTAAGGTAAAACCCAACCATAGCATTAAAGTATCAAGTCCTCTTTATTCCCATACGCCATGACCCACTTATCCGTGTTTGTGTTTCAGTCACTCACGCAACGCAGACAATAAGCAAACCATGAACATATTGCAACACCCTACAACGGGAGTTCCTCACGCTTGCGCGACACGGAGAGTACCATAGGACAGCAACATAACCACAAGCAAATTAAACCAATCATAGCAATTCACCAATTACTGATAGGACAACGAAAATCTACTCAGACATCATAGGATGGCAACACATCATTGGATAATAATATGAAGCATAAAGCACCATGTTCAAGTAGAGGGTACAGCAGGTTGCGGGAGAGTGGACCGCTGAATATAGATGGGGGAAGGTGATGGAGATGTTGGTGAAGATGGCGGAGGTGTTGGTGTAGATCGCGGTGATGATGATGGCCCCCGGCGGTGTTCCAGCGCCACCGAAAGCGAGGGGGAGAGAGCCACCCTTCTTCTCCTTATTCCTTGACCTTCTCCCTAGACGGGAGAAGGGTTTCCCCTGTGGTCCATCGCCTCCATGGTGTGGGAGGGGCGAGAGCCCCTCCGAGATTGGATCTGTCTCTTTGTCTCTCTCTGTTTCTGCGTTCTGGGATTCTGCCCTTTCACTGTTTCTTATATATCCGGAGATTCATAACTCCGATTGGATTGAAACCTTCTCCCTGATTTGTTCCCGAAAATTAGCTTTCTTGCGGCCAAAGAAGAGCAGCAACCGCCTTACGGGGTGCCCACGAGGGTTAGCAGCGCGCCCACCCCCCTGAGGCACGTCCCCTGCCTCGTGGCCCCCTCGGGCACTGTCTCGCGTTGATTCTTCTTCCCAAATATCACAAATATTCCAAAAATATTCTCTGTCCATTTTTATCCCGTTTGGACTCCGTTTGATACGGGTTTTCTGCGAAACATAAAACATGCAACAGACAGGAACTGGCACTGGGCACTGGATCAATATGTTAGTCCCAAAAATGATATAAAAAGTTGCCAAAAGTATATGAAAGTTGTAGAATATTGGCATGGAACAATAAAAAATTATAGATACGATGGAGACGTATCAGCATCCCCAAGCTTAATTCCTGCTCGTCCTCGAGTAGGTAAATGATAAAAAGATAATTTTTGATGTGGAATGCTACCTAGCATAATCTTGATCGTATATCTAATCATGGCATATTAAGACACGAGTGATTCAAAGCAATAGTCTATCATTTGACATTAAGACGATAATACTTCAAGCGTACTAATAAAGCAATCATGTATTTTCAAAACAACATGGCCAAAGAAAGTTATCCCTACAAAATCATATAGTCTGGCTATGCTCCATATTCACCACACAAAATATTCAAATCATGCACAACCCCGATGACAAGCCAAGCAATTGTTTCATACTTTTGACGTTCTCAAACCTTTTCAACTTTCACGCAATACATGAGCGTGAGCCATGGACATAACACTATAGGTGGAATAGAATATGATGGTGGAGGTTGTGTGGAGAAGACAAAAAGGGAGAAAGTCTCACATTGACGCGGCTAATCAACGGGCTATGGAGATACCCATCAATTGATGTCAATGCGAGGAGTAGGGATTGCCATGCAACGGATGCACTAAGAGCTATAAGTGTATGAAAGCTCAAACTCGAAACTAAGTGGGTGTGCATCCAACTTGCTTGCTCATGAAGAGCTCGGGCATTTGAGGAAGCCCATCATCGGAATATACAAGCCAAGTTCTATAATGAAAATTCCCACTAGTATATGAAAGTGATAACTCAAGAGACTCTCTATATGAAGAACTTGGTGCTACTCTGAAGCACAAGTGTGGTAAAAGGATAGTAACATTGCCCCTTCTCTCTTTTTCTCTCATTTTTTTATTTTCTCATTTTTGGATGGGCTTCTTTGGCCTCCCCTTTTTATTTGGGCTTATTTGGCCTCTTTTATTTTTAATAAAGTCCGGAGTCTCATCCCGACTTGTGGGGGAATCATAGTCTCCATCATCCTTTCCTCACTGGGGCAATGCTCTAATAATGATGATCATCACACTTTTATCTACTTACAACTCAATATTACAACTCGATATCTAGAACAAAGATATGACTCTATATGAATGCCTCTGGCGGTGTACCGGGATGTGCAATGATCTAGCATAGCAATGACATCAAAAAACAGACAGGCCATGAAAACATCATGCTAGCTATCTTACGATCATGCAAAGCAATATGACAGTGAATGCTCAAGTCATGTACATGATGATGATGGAAGTTGCATGGCAATATATCTCGGAATGGCTATGGAAATGCCATGATAGGTAGGTATGGTGGCTGTTTTGAGGAAGATATAAGGAGGCTTATGTGTGACAGGGCGTATCATATCACGGGGTTTGGATGCACCGGCGAAGTTTGCACCAACTCTCGAGGTGAGAAAGGGCAATGCACGGTACCGAAGAGGCTAGCAATGATGGAAGGGTGAGAGTGCGTATAATCCATGGACTCAACATTAGTCATAAAGAACTCACATACTTATTGCAAAAATTTATTAGTCATCGAAAAAGTACTACGCGCATCCTCCTAGGGGGATAGATCGGTAGGAAAAGACCATCGCTCGTCCCCGACCGCCACTCATAAGGAAGACAATCAATAAATAAATCATGCTCTGACTTCATCACATAACGGTTCACTATACGTGCATGCTTCGGGAATCACAAACTTCAACACAAGTATTTATACTAATCCACAACTACTCACTAGCATTACTCTAATATCACCACCTTTATATTGCAAAACTATTGCACGGAATCAAACATATCATATTCAGTAATCTACAAGTTTATGTAGGATTTTATGACTAACCATGTGATTGACCAATTCCTGTCATCTCTCTAAATAGATATAAGTGAAGCAAGAGAGTTTAATTCTTTCTACAAAAGATATGCCAACGCTCTAACAAATATAAGTGAAGCAAAAGAGCATTCTACAAATGGCGGTTTTCTATGTGAAGAGAAACAGGCAATCCAAACTTCAAATGATATAAGTGAAGCACATGAAGCATTCTATAAAGCCATACTCAAAAGATATAAGTGAAGTGCAATGAGCATTCTATAAATCAACCATGCACTACAAAAAATACACTTCCGTGATGATACGTGTTTGTCACAGTAGGTCGCGTTTTTTGTCATGCATGTACATCCATGACGATTTTATGACAGAATCAAGATAGTCATACATGTGCTGTCGTAGAAGTGTTCCATGACATTACCAAAATTATCATCACAGAAGTGTCCACTTCCATGATGATAAATCGTGCGTCACAGAAGTGCTTTCGTCAAGGGTGACCGACACGTGGCATCCACCGTAACGGAATGCCGTTAAGCTATCGGGTCGGGTTTTGGATCCGATAACCCGTTAACAGCCCCGACCAATGGGGATTTTCCACGTTTAAAATCATCATTGGCTGGAGGAGACACGTGTCAGGTCCGCATTGGCACAGGTGTCACTCATCCAATGAGCGAGATGCGCCTATGATATGTTGACACGTGGACCGGCCCATCAAGTTTAAATGGGCCAGCCCAACTAAAGGCCCACAAGATTTTGCGGACCATAATGGGCCAGCCCAGCTAAAGGCCCACGAGATTTTGCGGACCCTAATGGGCTGGCCTAGCTAAAGGCCCACAAGATTTTGCGGGCCATAATGGGCTGGCCCAGGTAAAGGCCCACAAGATTTTTGTGTGCCATAATGGGCCGGCCCAGGTAAAGGCCCACAAGATTCTTGGGGATCATAATGGGCCGGCCTAGCTAAAGGCCCATGAGATTTCGCCGACATTAATGGGCCGACCCAGCTGTAGGCCCACAAGATTTTGAGGACCCTAGTAGGCCGGCCCATTAACTGGCTGCCATGTTTTGGGCCAAATGCCAGCCCATATTTGATCCGGTCCATTAATGGCCTGGCACGTTCCGGGCCTAATAGTGGCCCATATGAGATCCGGCCCGTTAAAAGCCTACCACGTTCTGGGCCAAATTACGGCCCAGATCAGGTTCGGCCCTTTAGGAGGCTTTGGGCTAAATTATGGCCCATATCAGATTCGGCCCGTCAACTAGACACTATGCTTTTGGGCCCACTTGCTAAAGGCCCATTTAGTAATTCGGCCTGATATAAGTTTCGGCCTGTTAAGGGCCCGTTTAACATTTCGGCCCTATATTAATTTCGGCCTGTTAAAGGCCCGTCATATAGTTGGGCCTAACTACGGCCTGGTTTGCTTCCGGCCTGCTCGCAGCCGATATCTGATTGGGCCAAACAAGGACCGAGACAATTTTGGCATGTTAAAAGCCCGTGATTTGATTCGCACAATCATGGGCTGGGGTCCATTTCGGGTTGCTGCCGGCCCGTGAGCTGTTCGGCACATTTCAGGCCCAACCTACTTCTCAGCCTCCTAAAAGCCCATTGAGTTTTCTTGCGAAAAGAGGGCCGGGGGTTACTCGGCCTATTAAAGGCCCAAATCTATTAGTGGGCCAGTTTACTTTTGGCCTTTTAACGGACCAAGATGACAGGGCCCATGATGCAGATCATACATCGTGATTGCATGACGGCCCGATTATGTACCATAATTTTACATTTTGGCCGGTTTACTGCGAAGACAGGATATATATAAAGTAAAATAAGTGCAGCATCATGAATAAGAAAAAACCTAGACTATACAATAAAGAAATTACGGCATATTACATCCACTGGGCATCAAAGTTCACCACTATGGTAATAAAGCACAAGCACACAGCATATTACATACACTGGGCATCAAAGATCGCCACCAGTGCAAATAAACACGCTGACAAAATAATATACAAAACCGACAGCACTTCAATAGAGTTCAAGAAAGGTTAGCCCTGCTGGGGAGCTGCAGCGCAAGCTGCTGAGCAAGATGATGAGACTACGCTTGTTCAACACTTATATCTTGCTCACTCTGAAAGATAAACAAGCAAACAGATGACAGGTTTTGCACATAAAAGTATCAGTGCTGACAATTCATCACATTTCTTACTGACGAACAAAGCGACACAGTTTAAAATTGCATTAACACAATATGGTATTGTTCAGGTCAAGACATGGCAGGAAATGACATTGTGAAGGAGTTGGCAGCTTCACGACACCACTGGATTATAGATCAAGAACCCATAAGTATCAATGGTTAGTGTGCTGTCAATTTATCCCATTTCAGATTGGCAAATAAAGAGACGGTTTAAATAATAGTAGAATGATATGACATTGTTCATAGTTAAGACATTGCAGAATATGACACTGTGCTGTAGTGGGTAGGTTCACCACACCACCGGATTACGGATGAAGAATAGAAGCATACATGCAGTGCAAAAGAAGATCACTTGCTATGTATAGTTTAATTTACATGGTATGAAGAAGGAAATTGGTTGTACAACTGAAACCTTAAATTGAGAAGGACAAACTTTTGTTTATGAACTACATAATAAACTTTAAACATGCAATTTGATGCAAACACCAAAAATAAACAGCTGTTGCAGTCATGCCTAACCAAATATACACAACAAAGTTTGAAGGCTTGAGAAGGAAAAACTTACATTACTGGTGAAGACAGGCTCTATAAAGCCCTTGTCCATGCTGATGGGGGGGCAATTCAAGAAGTTTATCACAGAATCTTCCTCATAAGCATTGCCTTTATTCTACATTTTGTTAAGAGTAAATATAGATGTGATAATATACGAAAAATGGAAAATATTTAAGATAAGATGAAGAGTGATGCTACATAACCAAGTAGCTATAAATGTACGTGCAGTGATACAAGCAAAAGTCACAGCCAAGAGCAATGCACAGCTAAACTTCTTCAGTACCAACCTTATGGTAAGAGTAAATATAGATCTGATGTGTAGAAAATGGAGGGCAAAGGAAAATAAGCTGCAGAGTGATGGTACATGAACAACTACCTGTCAATATAAGTACACTGATAAAGGACAGCATGTACTTACAAGAACAATGCAGAGCTAAAAAAAATTCATTGGCACTGGATATATTCTACACTAATGTAACCATTCATACATATCAGATAATTTGGAGCGAACAATTGATAAGCAAGCTATCATGCATACTGCTGTCACATAATGAACCAGGTATGTATGCAAGTACAGTGATACAGGACAAGAGGTACTAACAAGAGCAAAGCAGCGGGCAGCATATTTGCGATATTCTGTCGTTCTTTTCAAACCGGAATTCTTCTTCGAGCAGATTTCCTGCAAAAAAGATCCGTAAGGCACATGCGGAAAAGTAGAAGTTCAAATTGTCATGTGATTTCATAGACAGTACCTCATCCTAGGAATGAGACCAGTGCATAACAAGGTTTTTCCATTCAATGTCTTCTAAGTTTAGCACAGGAGACTTCACCGGAAATTCGTTTATAGACTTGCCATCAAAGTGTGATTTCCTCAGGTAACACCGATACTGCTATAATGCTTCCTTGAAAAGCACAAGCAAGCTTTGCTCGTCATGACTATCCAGATTGACCCTCGCCTAGTTACAACAATGTACTGTAAATCATTGATATGTTCAATCAGCAGAAAACAGGAAAATAATAACCATGAATAATAGCACTTACACGTAAGTTGGACAGGAAGATGTAAAATGGTGTTTGTCTTCACTATAATCTTCCCATGATGGGAATATATGCACGTAGTCCCTAACAACATTGAAAGCATTGTCTTTTAAACTGGGAACAAATGGAATGGGGTTCCAATCTGCAGGAATTGGCCGTCTCTGCAGTTGGGATAGGTCTTCGGCCGGTGGACTTGCTGTACTTTTTGCTGGAGTGGGATTTTTCTGTGGTACGGCTGGTGCTATGGCAAATGAAATCAGTATATCTTTTGCTGGAGTGCAGGTCCTGTGTGGTGGGGCTAGTGGTGTGGCCAGTGAAGTATGGGTACAGTCTGCTGGAGTCGGTCCTATGTTTTGTGTCACTGGTTGTACAGCCAATATAAGTGGGGTGCTGTCTGATTTCTCCGGCACCACCACGTTTTTCAAGGACTTTGCTGGTGCTCCTTCAGGTTCGGCAATCACCCTCTTCCTTTTTGATGTCTGATGCACAAGAACAACATTTGAGTGAAAAAACATGATATGATGACAAATGGAATATGTATTGATAATGGATGGGCATGGCATCTCGAGTTATATGATGAGTAAACTAAGCAGATGGCGGTGCAACAAAGTAGAAGAAATGCAAGAAAACATATGCAAGATACGCACAATCAATAAAACCATGCCAAATTAGAACAGGCACCTTGATGGGTGAACAGGACAGGCCATCTGCCTTTGACTCCTCGAGGTTAGAATAGTCATTAGGATGATATTCTGAACAAGAATCAACAGGTGGGGAGCGTATGAGTTTCATTGCATCCAGAATGGCACTCAATGCCTTGGTGCCAATTTTGTAAGTCATTGCAGTGTTCTACAATATTCTTCTGATGCGCGGATTCTGATATTCACTGTAATTGCGTATAATATCTGAGAACCATGAAAACATAAACAGTTGTGAGATTATCTTTGTAATGCAGATGATATTCTAATATAGGGGCGCCCCTGTAAACACTTGTGTGCTATCACTGGATTCTGATGAGAGAGCTCATGTGTGCTGTAATATGGTGCGTGCATTTATATAATCTGGCACAAGTACACGAAAAAATAGGCTCCAGAAGTAAGGATAGTTGGCAGATGATAGGTTCATAATATACTGTATAGAGAGTTTATTGCGAAACCATGATAACAAGAGCACACAGCAACTAGGCAGATCATAGTGTACATAACAGGGGTACACCATAACCACGATATATAAATCGGGAAAGTGGAACTGGCTTGAAAATACAGTGTTGTATTGCCGCTAGTAATTGAAAGCCTATCGATCACGTACAAGCCAACTCTATCAGCTGTTGACTGCAGATGTCCCTGCGCCCCTTCCTGATAAGGAACATACTGTACGTACTAAATACAGAATAAACAAAGAGGAACATGTTAAAGAACAGAAGAGGAAGCATATTCTTGAGGTTCCGCTTCATTGCATACAATGTTGGTTGCCCACTCATGATGAATCACAGCGCCCAAAGAAATGCAATTCCATGCTGTCTCTCTATATGTGGCAATTTTGAACAAGAGTCATTAGGATCATATTCTGAACAAGAGTCAACAGGTGGGGAGCGTATGAGTTTCATTGCATCCAGAATGGTACTCAATGCCTTGGTGCCAATTTTGTAAGTCATTGCAGTGTTTATCTTCAAGAGTGGACTATTGCTAGTGCAACACAAAGCAGCTACACAGATCATATAGTGTAGATACAACGGGAAAACCTTAAGCATCAGAGTAAAATCAGCAAAGTGGAACTTGCTGGAATATATGTGCTAGTATTGCCGGTACGGCTAGAAAGGCTTTGGATACCAGCTCTCTTCAAGTGAAGGTGCGGTACTGTTAATATTAGTGTAACTCTCAAAGGCGACACAGCTCCCCGCATTTCCTTGCTATTCTTATAGGATTCAAGTGGGCAGGCCACTACAAATCCTATTCCTATGTTTACAAAATCCTATGAATCAAAGAGGCTCAAAGTGTCCATCACAACCGACCGTATAGACCACTACACTGCAAATGTCCCTGCTCATCTTTAGTACAAGGAACATACTGTACTACTATCATACTCCCTCCGTTCCAAAATATAAGTCTTGGTAGAGATTTCCACTATGGATCACATACAGATGTATCCACATACATTTTAGAGTGTAGATTCACTCATTTTGCTCCATATGTAGTCCATGGTGGAATCTATACAAAGACTTGTATTTAGGAACGGAGAGAGTACATATTAAAGAAGAACGGAAGAGGAACATGGTAAAGAAGAGCAAGCAGATTTTGGATAATAAAATGTTGGTTGCGCAGTGCCCACACATGATGAACCAGAGCGCATTAAGAATGCAACTCCCAGCTGTCTCTCGACCATTTCAGGCGGTTGGATGAAGATCCTACGTCTCCTAACCCTTCTTCTTCCTCGTCTCTGATTCTTCCCATACAGAACACCGCATGGGCCGCCGGCCGGACCACCGGCCCCCACCGCCTGTGTTCCTCCGCCACCCCCAACCCCCACCCCCGCCCCAACCCCCACCCGCATCGAGTTTTCTTCGTTCGGCGAGGCCCCACAACCACCCGAGCCCCTTCGTTCGCACCGGCGAACTCCGGCGAGCTCTGAAAAATCGACTGACCCAATTTTGAAATTTAGTCTACTGTGATTTAACTAGTGTGGAATATAAAAGGGGAAAACCATAAGCATTGGGAGTATAGTGTTGAGCGTGCCATGGTGGATCTGAAGGTGCAAACTGGACAAAGGCAACTTCGCAACCAAGACAAGAAATCAGAGTAAAGCAGTGGCGATCTATTTTCTTGCTGCGATAAATAAGTTGAGCAGATATGAAAGAGTACCGCCTCTGGTGCGACGTCGTGTACGCATCTGCTAAGAATTTGACGGTGCTGCGGTAGCGATGGCTGTCGGCGGCGTGGAAGCCTATCTAGGAGGGTAGACGGTGGCGGCAGGGCGCGGTGGACGAGACGGTCGTAGGAGCGGCGCCGGCAAGGTGGACGACGGCGGGGATGAAGCGAGAGGACGGGATGCAAGGATCCCGGTCCGAAGCCGTGGATCAGAGAGGTCGATCTCTTGTAATGGACGGCGGCATCGGGGTATCAGCTCCGGCATGGTGGAGGAGGACGGCGGTGGATGGGGTGGCGGACAGCGGCAGACGGAGGAGGGTGGGGTGGAGAGGGTGTTTTGGCGCCCACGGAGTACGAATGGGGAAAAGGGAGGTAGAGAGGAACGGGGAACCATGTATTCAGGGCACGCTTGTCTCTAATGCGAGGAAATTTACAAACTTAGCCCCCGTTTCAAATTTCTACTACATCACAACAATATTAGTCGGTTGGGGATAGGACGGTAATCTCGCATACACCGAATATTTGCCGACGAGAATTTGTTTTTGGCGCCCACCGTGTATGAATATGAATCGGGGAGGGAGTCGATTTTGGCCGAGGACACACTGTGTTTTGGCGCCCACCGTGTATGAATCCGGGTGAGAGGCGGTTACGTCACGTTTGGGTGAAATTACAAACCTACCCCTATCAAAACCTATAGAAATCCAGCAGATAGGCTTTGCGTGGCAGGGATAGGCAGTAGTAATTTCCATCGAGCAGATTTTGGTTTCGGGCGGTTACTGCGACTTTCCCCGCTTCGTTCAAATTTTGCAGAGTGCATGTTTACCGTGCCAACTCAATTCGAATCCCGTTTGTATTCTATTTTTTTCGGGCGGGATCCATTTTCAATTGGAATTAAATTCTATATACATCATTTTTTTATATATACTTTCAAAAGCACAACACCATTTATACATAAATATGGTTTACAAATGGCATGATCTCAGATTCATAAGGTTGTATCCATCAATTTGGGTTTTCAAATATTTGAAACCACTTTATGTTGAAATCCAGTGTATGCATTCCTCGCTAACTGTCTCCAATTAATGTGTGCTTCATGCGGGTTTTTTTTACTTCTCAAACATGTATAATGTGTTTCACACACGCAACATATAGTGTAATCCCGTTTAGACATTAATTGCATATAAACCATGCATTGTTTGTAATTAAAGAATCTATGGATCACCAATATTGATAAACTATATAACATTACACGTGTGCCCAAATTCAAATGAATATGCATATTTGATACACCAATTTGCGTTATGATATTATTGATGTCGTGATCTCCAGTTTAAATATTTGAAACCCCTTTAATCCAGATATTCGTCTCATATAGCTATCACTCATGCTTATATAGGACTATCTCTCTGGACCTATACGCGTTCATCGTCTCTCAGGTATCTCTCGTGCTATCTGTATGTCGACAATGATCTTTTATCTTCGTAACACACTGACGGTACTCTCTCCCTCGACCTTCATTACTCTATCTCTCTCTAAGTATATCTCGCTCCCTGCTATGTGTCTCTAACTAAGATTCTCCATGTGGAATCTCTTTCTCTCACACAAACACAAAACTTTGTCTCCCGGGGTCTCATTTCTCTCTACTATTCCCATGTGTGCCACTCGCACACCCCTCGTACAGAGATGTCTTTCGCACCTTAGATATGAGAACCTACGACTCTTCCTCTTAAATATCTTTTTCTCACACACAAACACAAACTCTGTCTCCCAGGGTCTCATATTTCTCCATTGTTCTCTTGTATGTCGCTCACACACACTCTCTCTCCCTAGGGATATCTTGCGTTCCCTCATATGTCTCTCTAGCTATCACTCTCGTTGTGAAATATCTTTCTCTCTCGCAGACACAAAACTCCGTCTCTCGGGATCTCATTTCTCTCTGATATCTATTTGTATGTGACTCACATGCACCCTCTCTCTATCTCTCTCACACCCACACGCATAACTCAGCCTTCTGATCCACTCGACTCCTATCTCTAACGCACACTGGCTAGCATCTTTATCTTTCTATTTATCTGTTTCTCCATCAACCTTCTTTCTCGCCCTCACTCTTGATTCCTATCACGCACACTACATATGTTTCTCTCTACATGCAGTCAAGTGCCCTCTCACACACATATATAACTTCACCCTCTGAACCACCCGACGGTCATCTCCAACACCCAAACTAGCGGATGTCCCTCTAGCTAGCATCTCCATCTCTGTATCTATCTGTAGTTTCTCCGTCAACATTTCTTTCTCGCACGGAGTCTTGCTTCCTATCACCCACACTATATATGTCTCTCCATACATATGCATTTATAGGTTGATCTCTTTTGCACAATCGTTGTGCCTCACGCCCTCTACTCGCCATAGATGCATGCTCCAGCCCACGCCACTATCTCTTAAAGACAAAAACACATGCTCAATTGTCGGGCCTTCTTCCCTGCATTCTCACATGCATGCATATTGTCATACCGATCCGTCTCTCCCATGTCGTTGATCTTATGACTTATGTCTTCTTTCTTTTATCTCGATCATGCGCGCGCGCACACACACACACACATCCCACGTATACATGTATACCTCCCACACATGCACGTTCAAGGTCTCTATGTCTCCATACGTAGTTAATTACCCTCAATCCTAACGCCACATCGAATCGTTCTCCTCTTGTGTGCACATAACTTCCGCCTGGATGGGTAAAACACACACTCACACTTAACAATCTCCTTCTAGCTACCCCCCCTCTCACTCTTCCCCTATATCCCCGAAACCAATAAGACCATCCCTTTGTTTAATTCCCGCCTACATGCACCATCGATATATAGTAGTCTTCCTCGGTGTCTCTCGAACAAACATGTTCTCTCGATGTCGACTCCTCTCACGCGCACACACCTTCTCTTCCCTCTCTACGGGCATTTTCTCTCTCGCACCCCATCGTTGGTGGCCTGTGCCATACACATCACCTCTCTATGATGAAGCCATGCACACTTAAATTACATCCGCCACAAAGGACCCCGCGACACACACACACACACACACAAACACACACACACATGCACGCAC
>NC_057808.1:303258163-303282571 GCF_018294505.1 Triticum aestivum | reverse complement strand
TCTCTCTCACGCACACACACTAGACTCCATCTCTCTCTCTCTCTCACACACACACACACCACACACACACTAAGACTCCATCTCACACACACATGCTCTAGGCGGAGCATTTGTTCCTACCACCCTTCATCCAACCTTACCCGTATAACAAACAATCACCTTAATTTACTTGCATAACATGGACAAATTCCACTTTACTTTAGTAGTCAACAAACTTATCATCTGTACCCTTATAAAAAAATGAGTTGGCGATGATGGCGTGCCTGCCATCTTGTAATATAGACCGTATGATCTATATCTGACGGATAGAAAGCAAACTATGATAATTTTACAAAAGATACCCGCACCTCTCTCCACATCCTTATCTCCCACAACCTCATTGCTCAGCAATTAAAAAGGAAGTCTCTGGAACAATCTAGCATGGTGGCCGCTGCCGCCTGCCGGCGCCGTCCATCCCCATGCCTCCACCCATTTCGACCACCAGTCACCACCACGCTCCACTCCTCCTCGCCTTATCTCTCATCTTTCATTTTTTTCGATGACATTCTCGAGATACCAGTTTTTCGATAAAATTCTCGAGATATCATTAGTTTTTACACATGGGATTACTCCTGCGTGGGTCAATCACAACATGTGTTTTGTAAAAAAATGCATATTGATGTTCCGTGCAATGCACGAGAATCTTGCTTGTAATTATATAACACAAATCACGAGCAGGAAGTGACATTGTTTTGACACAACCACGTAAACATGGCCATGTAAATCACTAGCTAAAGTAAATACCATTATACTTATATCCCGATGCAAAAGGTTGAGTACATGTCCGAAGAGTAGAGTCACACACACGCACTCTGTCTCTCAGAATCTCTCTCACACACACACCAGTTATGTGACGCCCACTTAAGCAGACACGTATGTTACAATTTGTGCACCCGCGGGTACACGTGATGCTGCGCATTTATTTAAGCCGGAAGGCAAACCCAAATAGTAGCTGCATTCATTCCCCTCCCGCCGCCTCTTCTCTGGTCGCCGTCGCCTGGTAGCCATGGCCCGGCCGAAGGTAACAACATACGCCATACTCCCCCCGGAGCGGCGCTTTAATATGGAAATTTTAGTGGTCATGCATGCATCTTTTTGTGCTAGCACTCCTATATAAGGGTTGACCGGTTGCTTCCCGCGGACGTACGCGGGCGGTGGAAGAGGAAGGAGAAGGGAAGCGGGCTGTGGAGTGACGTTTTTTACCACAATTTTTTAGGAAACTGAGTGCATTAATTGAGTAGTTTTGCAAACTACCAGTACTACACCTGAAACAGTTCAAAACCTATACTCCCTTGCCAGCGCGCGCTTCCCGCGTGAAACGGTCAGCGTCGCCCTGGAGCGTCAGTGCCGCATTAATGCCCGGCAAGAGCGGAGGCGACCTCTCACTGGCGCCGGCTTTGAAGTGGCGCAACGGCCGAGAGAGCGCCGCTTCCCTGTGCACGCGATTGCTCCGCATCGAGACTGGCCATAGGCCCTGTTTGGATCCATGGGTTAGAGTTAGTTTTAGCTAGTTGGGGCTCAAATAGCCCTAAAGTATCCAAGCATGAGGGTTTAAATTGGAGCAAGTTGCACCGAACCCACCAAAAAAAAACGATCCCACCCAAGAGGTGCTAACTGGAGATATCACTTTTCTCTCTCCATCAAGTGCATTTATTGTCAATCTAACCCTGTCACCCAAACACCTCTTTGGTTACAGTTAGTTCTGGGTTAGTCATGGGTTAGTCTAACCTCTAGCTAAGTTAGAGTATCAAACAGGAGCAGTATAGGACATGCAAGTTGCTCAAAGCATACAGTAAAATTCGTACGTGAAAGGATTTTTTTTCTTTTTGAAAACGGAACGTGAAAGGAATTTTTTTTAGAATGCTCTTGGCATGTCGCTAACATGTGATGAGTTAACCGACCTCAATAGACGGCAAAAACGCCAGCCCGTCGCACTTTGATAGAGATGAGGAGGGAGAAGCGATATAGGCTGCTGGATTACTAGAGATAGGTGTCGCACGGAAGCCAAGAAATATGGTGATAGCGTGGGTTAGCCATGTACTAGTATGATGTAACTACACTGGGCTGCCGTGTTTCGTACTCTTCCAGTCCACTGTGGAGATGATTGGTTGATTTTATATCGCTGAATAATATTAAATATTATGAGTGCAGACGCTCCACCACGAGGTTCCTTGCTCCTTCTCGGTCGTCGGGAATCTATGTTCCACTCTACTTTTTTACGTGAGCTTTGTTCATCCTTTTGCCAACACGCGAGACATCTAGCATCAAGGTGCACGTGTTATGCAAGGATCGTTCCATCTATATGAAGAACACGTGGGACTGGAACTACGAGACGGACATGTACCCAGGAGTGGACGTACGAACCTGAGTAATGTAGCGCAGTAAGTGAAGTAGAAAGGCACAAATGGTATGAACATGCGTGGCGTATAGGGTGTGTTTGGTTGCGTTCTCGTCTCAGCATAGTTGTTCCCTCTTCATGCATGCTTCTAGTGTATTTGTGCTAAACTAGTGTGGACTCATGCACCCTCCATACACTCTACCGAACACCCAAAAGTAGGTCGAGAAGGGAACTCTTGGGCAGCATTTGTCTCTTACTACGTACTACCACTAAATGTTGTACGTGCAATGCACGGTGATGTTATGGAGTACGTGCCTAAGTACTCTACTACTAATATATTAGTTGGAGGCACATATTAAATTTTATATTTGTTTACGTGTATGCCCCGAGACCTTCCAACTAGACGTGTCTTTCTCTCCAGGTCGCACTTTGTATCATTCATACCACTAAGTACTACTACGTGTGGTCTGCGACCCAGAAGTGGAAGAAGTGGAGACGCTCTACCACGCTATTTTTTTACGCTGGGCTCTACCACGCTATTCATGTCCCACTCCTTTCGCTGACGTGTGGGACATCCAGCACATGCCGTGTTTGGCACTCTTCGTCCTAAGAGATGAAACGCTAGCATTCATCAGAAATAAAAAAATAATTATAAATCAGCAGTGATACTATTTTTTTAGAACCAATCAGCAGTGATACTATACCACGCGGTTTCCTTGCTCCTCGATATCGGAAAGAATACTTCTGTTCGCCAACATGTGGGACGTCGACCATCCTGGTCCACTTGCCACGCACGCAGAACTCCAAGGGAGAGTCACCCCGGTCGTCGCGCCACAGTAATAATGACTAATGAGCCCTCAAATCACAGGCCCACTTCCCAATTTGAAGTTGCTCGGACGAAGGAACCATCATAACTTCGTTGAATTCCGCTTCTTGAAGAAAACTACTGTACCAGCAGTACTGCTAGCTACAGTAGTTACTCCAACAGAGGCCTCCTTTCGTTCATAGGATAGGAATTTTATAGGAATATGAAAATCATAGGAAGTGAGATGACATGCATCTCAATTCCTATAGAGAAAGAGATGCCATTTGATGCATAGGATAGGAATTTTTCCATTTAGTCTAGGCTAATGTACTGGTAATTTGCTCTAAAAACTACAGTAGTAACTAGTAGTACTGGTACATGCTCGTACTCATACACAGACACACACACTAACTACTAGTACTAATACTTCTCACATGCTAGCCAGACGCCGTCGTTCTCCTTCCCGGCTTTGTTGGCGACACCCCACCGTGCTTGGATCTCCGCCAACCTCTCTGCAACAGCGCGTGCGTCCTTTTCTTTCTTGCGGTGGCGGGCCTCTCTTTTCTTGAGTGCTTTCTGACTTTTCCGCTCCCTCTGTGCGGCTTTGGCCGCCTCTTGCTCTACCGCCCATTCGGCCTTGGCATCTTCAAATTCCTCCCACATAGTTGTGAGGTCGCGAGCGGCGATGAACTCGGCACGGCGGGATGCCATCGCTTCCCTACCATTTTGTGTGCGGTCGTGGGCGGCGAGGAACTCGGCGCGGCGGGATGCCATCACTGCCTTACCGATTAGTGTGCGGCGCGGTGGCATGAACGACGCTTGGTGAGAGCTCTGGGGTGGAGTGGCTGGACAACCGTATAGTGCATTGGTTTGTCAAGAGCTCAAGGACAGAAGACGAAGAAAATTTGGATTCCCCTTCAATCCTGGTCATTTATTACCGAGTAAAATGCATTGGCAGTCATCGAACTTGTCTTGATGGCTCACTTTGATCATTGTATACGAGATATGGTGATTATATGGTCACTGGCTCAGCGTACAGCTCCGTATTTGTCTGGTTGACCAGCCAAACAGTCCGCATGCGCCTCATCAGCTCGTGTTCTTTATCTATCTACGCGGGCCTACCTGTCAATGGAGAAAGAAATACTGTAAAAACCAAAATTTATGTGGGGAATCAAACCACAGCCTCGTCGCTACAACGCACCCTCGTCAGCCAAATGAAAATGAAATACTTCACGTCAGACACTCACGCTCACGCTGTTAAAGCATGCTAATGCATGCACGTCGCCCTCTAAATCAAAGTCCTGCTCATGGCGCAACGCAAACGGCGAGCCCATCACCTGCGTGCCCCGGCGGTGCCTGACATTACTATTTAGACGTTTGATGGAGGCCTACGCGAACGCCAAGCATGTATGTACCTGGCTCAACACCAACGGTCATACTCGGAGCGCCTTGCTCATGTATATCGTCCATCACAACGACAATCTATAAAACAGCCTAGCTAGAGAGGGTACTATGGTAGTATGGTACGGAGTATGTACTATCGTGAGCGACCGATCTTAGTGCCACTGCACACCGAAACCCCTTCCATCGCTAGCACGCACTTCCCGCCTGAAACAGTCACCGTCTCTCCAGAACGTCAATGCCACATTCACCAGACTTAACTGCAGGTGCAATTGGTGTGTCACTGACATGCGGGCCAGATGCCCGTTGGGCCCACATGTCAGTGACCCAACGCATCTGCAGTTAAGTCACTGAAGCAGCGTCCGCATTCACGCCCGACGAACCTACTCCGGTGCCAGTTGTCCATCCGTCTGCCACGGCTCATTGCCATTCGCCCGCTATATTAACTTGAGCCCCAGCTCCCAGCCATAGCCAAAGACCCACACTTATTCTCCTCCGGTCCCTTCCTTCTGTCGGCACCACTCCAACCATGGCCTCCTGGCGCTCCGAAGCTCTCTTGGACGTACTGTCGCAGGAGCAGATGAGGGACATCAGCGGCTCCGCTCCGGGCGTGCTCCAAAGCTCTCTTCGACGTACTGTCGCAGGAGCAAACGAAGGAGATCGCCGGCACCCCCCGGCCGCCCTCCGCCGCCACGACCACGAAGCCGGCACGCGTGCGCGGGCGCAGCCGGCAGCGAGGAAGAGTAGTACACGGTAGGTCGCCGCCGCTCTGGTCCCAGGAAGGCCATCACTACTCCACTCAGTCGACGCCAAGCTTGGTGGGGTAAACATCGGCGGCCGATTAGCCGCTTGACAGCTACGTGGAGGCGGAAATCTTCAGAACCTTGTGCTTCGGAGGAGGAGGTTATCAAGGCGGATGAGGAGGAGGCAAAGGCAATGGCCGGCTTTCTTGGGTTCATGGCCGGACATGGTGGCCGGGCGCTGGCGGTCGTTTAGATTAGGTTTACAGTAGGTTTTAGTACGGTTTGTGCGAAATATGTAATGAAATTCGTCCAGTTTGTAGGAAAAGTTTTCGAAATGTAATGAATTTCATCCGGTTAATTTGAAATTTGCTTTGTTTGCACGAATTTCGTCCTGTTAGTTCATATAGTTGTCGAAAGGTATGCGGGCAGCATCGGATGGCATCCATCAGTGTCCTTGGACAGATGCCGGTGTAAATTTGTGGGCCAGCGCTGGAGATGCCCTAACTATCATGCTATAATCGCTAACAGTCCTCCATTATTTGGCAGGGAACAGTTATCCCTCGATCAAAATCAGATCCGCGGTGTTTCGCACTCCTCCCACGTAAGAGTGTAAACTCTTGCTTACATAAAAATGGAGCAAGTGGACAGCACTGTAGCACGTCATATCACTCGAACTAGCCCGCCTAACAAGCGGGAAAGCACCGCCCTCATCATTTTGTTCTGGATTTCTATCGATCGATCACGCGAAAATGTTACGCTTCGCAAGTTCTAAAGGAAAAGGTGGCACACTTACGACTCGTACGCGTCGCACCCCCGACCGTCCGGCTCGCACGCCGCTCACCAGAGGGGACACGCGTTGTCTTGCAATTTCACTGACATGTGGGACTGTAATTGAATAAACCGTCGATAGCCGAAATCTAATCGCTCGGCGGGCGTCGGCTGAGAAGAGAGAAACGGGGGAGGGAGAAGAGATCGCCCACCCGCCGCGCACGGACTCCAAGAAATATATGGTGATAATGTGAGGTGGGCCATGCTGGAGTCCGGACCGCTTCCGGAGCCTGCTCTGACCGCCCTAGCCCCTCAAGACGGTAGCCGCCCGCCGCATGCATGCATAGCAAGTACTAAAAAACTAGGCTATAGGGCCTTGTACAATGGGAGATGCTTAGGGAAGATGCTTAGAGAAATAAACCAGGCTTTTGTTAAGCACCGGTGCTTACTTGTATAGGATAGACACTTAGTTAAGCGTCTATCCTGTAGAAATAGGCACCAGTGCTTAAAAGAAGCCTGGTTTATTTTTCTAAGTATCTCCCATTGTATAAGGCCTAAGCCCGCTTATGTGGAGGAGAGAGAGGCATTGACAAAGTCAAGGAGTGGGCTCTGCAAGAGCCCGTCTCTACACGTGCTCCTAGGTATAAAAAAATAATTCTAAAAAAAGGCATAAAAAACAGTTGTGTCTAAAAAAAGAAAGGTAAAAACATTTGAGAGGAAATAGATAGAGAGAAAGTGAGAAAAAGTTGTAACCTTATAGCCAACCTTATAGTCAACAGTATGGTAGCATTACATGAGGAAGGAGGGAGTGGTGCACATGCCAAGTTCACTGGGCTGCCGTGTTTCACACTCCTCCGTCGTAACAGTGGAGACAATAGCTTTCATCAAAAATAAACAATGAATACTCATTGCTTGTCCTCTATATCGGAAAGAATACTTTCATTCACCGACATGTGGGACGTCGACCATCCTGGTCCGCCTGCCATGCACAAAATTATCTTGGTCTACCCCGTTCGTATCGCAGGCCCAACCTTTCCCACTGTAAGTTGTTCGGACGAAGGAACCATCATGACTTTGTTGAATTCCGCTTCTTCAAGAAAACTTACTTTACCCGCAATACTGCTACCACACGCAAAGACTGGACGGCACTGTACCACGTCATATCAATGAAACCCACTAGGCCAAACTAGCCCGCCTAGGTCATCTATTTTGGAACGGAGGGAGTACGTCTCTGCACTGCTATGATTTTGTGTTGCACGTCTCTGTACTTTTGCTACGATTTTCCTACCCTATGAACCAAATGAGGCCTGAATGTATCCGTGTCGACTATTGTCTGATCGATCGCCAAGCCTACAATTTTAGGAGCTACGGCTATTGGTCGATCGACGACGGATAAGTATAAGCGTACCACGAGCTCATCGGCCCCAACGTTTCTCTTCGGTGAGTGTTTTGCAAGTACTATAGCTCGCACAGTAGCTAGCCTACTAACACCAAGAATCATCAAACAAGCCCTGCTGATATGATAAACAGTTCAAACTTACATCTAAGCATGCCATATATTACATCAAAAGCTGGTGAGGATACATCTGTTTCCATAACTCGGAGAGGGTTCGCATGATTCACTATCAAACAAAAGTAGCAAGTACTGCCCACACAAGATAGTGCACTAGCCCTAAGATGGTTTGATAACACGCATCGTTCTGGTAATTAAACACAGGGCAATGCAAACTACCCTGAAGGATTAGCGCGACCAACTATTTCTTGTCATCGATCTCTTGGGCAATGACCACAGCACGGATAGCGGCATGGGAATCGATCTCTGGGGTGATGTCCACAGGACTAACCGCGACATCGGAATCGATCTCTGGGGCGATGTCCACAGGATGGACAGCGGCATCGGAATCGATCTCTGGGGCGATGTCCACAGGATGAACAGCGGCATCGGAATCGATCTCCGAGGCGCTGCCAACAGGACGGGCCGCGACATCGGAATCATCAAGGACGTCCACCGGCACCTGCACAACCCTAACATATTAGCAAGCACATTGCAAATAATCAAAAACCACAACTATGGTAATAAGCCATTATTTTTACCTTGTGCAGCTCACCGGGGGATCTCATCCCTCCGGGGGCCATCTCCTCGTCCTCGATGGGGGCCATCACCTTGCCAGGGGAATACTGCTTCTCAATGGCGACTATCTCCTCAAACTCGGCCTTGAGCCTCGCATAGGTGGCCATCAGAGTTCCTGGGGTAGGCACGGTGGGGCCCTTGCTGTTCTTCCAACTTTCTTTGAGGAGTTCGTCTGCCAACATCGTCAACTCTTTAGCCAGTGCTTGTTTCTTGGAGTTCTTCGTCTCCATGGGTTGGCCCGCCAACATGGTCAACTCGTTGGTCGGTGCTCACTTCCTGGGGATCGCTGTCTCCAGTGGGTTGTCCGCCGGCAACTCTTTGCCTAGTGCTCCAGGATCCATCAATGAACTGACAAACAAAAAGCAATCGAAAGGAAACCACAATCGCAATGAAAACGGGAAAAGAATAGGATGTGAGAATCAGTCGGTGCTTCGCAAAAAGAAGATTCTTGGAATGAAAATATAGCAGCATAACTGATTCGCCCACCTTTCCTTCGTCGGTACAGAAGAAAAATGGCAGAAGTGACTAGCCTGGAGTGAGGTTTTCATCAAGAAAGGGAAGAAAGGGCTTCAACGAGCGTTCCAGTGAAATGATGGTTGCTTCGTCCAGTCCAACTTGGAGGCCACCTTACCACTGTTGGTAAAGGTGTGGGTTTTGTGATATGACGGGTCATGACGGCCACACCGGGGTGACAGGTGAGTCTCGACGGTAGCACCTCGCTATGATTTGGTGGATGGCACGCGGGCCCGGATGCTTTGAAATGTCCTGCATGTAAATAGAGCGGCTAGTCATATAGGAGTGCTCAATATTGTGCACTGCGACCAAGGCGGAGAGGAAAACGAGAGAACTACGTAATTAATGCATGAGTTTAATTAGGGTAGTTTTGTAAAGTACGAGATACATTCCTCCAATCGCAAAATGCCTTGGTTCATGAGATTTGAGATTTGAGCCCTATAAACTGGAAGGGAGGGAGTACTGCACGCGGTGTAGTCTAGTCACTTGTTGAAATCTCTAGAAAGGCAAATACTCCTTTCCAATTTACAGGGCTATACTACTCCCTCCGTCTAGGTGTGTAAGTCATCTTACGAAAACCAAATAGTCCCAAAACACTTAGGCGCGGTGCATTAACTTCTACCTTGTTTCTTGTTTCTTGACATACCAACCAATAAGAGATGAGAGGTGTGCATGCTTTTAGTGACTTGCAGTGGCTAGTTCATTGCATGCAATGCTATTAATTAGCAAATAAACATTGGTGACCCCAGGAGGAAATGGTGCTAAGCGCGTGGACCTGTGCAGAATGAGTATCAACCAATGGATGATGGAGTTTAATTGTTAAACAATTCAATGAAGGAAGCTTAGCTACAAATTCAACGACTTACTCACCTAGACGGAGGGAGTAGCAACTAGCAAGTACTACTACTACAATAGTGGGCTCAAATAGCAATTTTGCCTCATGCAAGAGCCTGGCTACTACTCCTATATGCGTGCTCCAAGGCACCGCACCACGCGAGTGTCCGCAACTGCCACGTTCGGGTTACGCTTGGCTCTTCGCCTCTTCGAGAAGACGAACAAAGATGTTACTCCTACTTCTACAGTATCGAATCCACTGTTGCATGTCCGTCCACCTCGTGCGGGAGGGATAGCGTGTAGCGACAGCTTCTACTTACTGCTCCTGCCTTTGCGTCTATGACAGGTGGGCCCAACAGGTGGTTGGTCCTCCTGTCATGCAGCCAAAGGAAGGTGCAGTTAAGGCAGCGGAGCTCAGTCCGCGAGGGAGAGGGCGTTGTAGTAATCAAATTTCTCGGTCTTGTACGAGTTGACGCGACACATCAAAGCACTGCACTCGATATAAGTCTTTTTACACATTTCAAATGGACTTGTCGGGTGGTTGGTGCGACATATGCCAAAGGATGGCTTATCATTGTGGGAGCCAATAAAACGTCGCCGGTGCCTGGAAACGGGATGAGGCGAAGACATGCACGCCGGCGAATCTTACCGAGGTTCGGGGTTCTCCGAGGAGATAACACCCCTAGTCCTGCTCTACGGGGTCTCCGCATGATCACTAGCTCGATAAAGAGTAGCTACAATTGCTCCTAGAGCTGTCGGGATCAAGGGAGAAGAAGAACAAGGCTAGCTCTTGCTTCTCTCTATCTATGGTGTGTGTGCGTGTGCTATGCTTGGAAGCCAAACATGCAGAGGTGCCAACTATGCTTGGGTGCGAACCCTTTGCATGGGTGCTCCGGGGGGTTTATATAGGCCTACCCCCCGGGGGTACAATGGTAATCCGATTGGGAACTGGCCCCAGCCGTCAGTGTCTACGCCTGCCGGCTTCTCCGCCGGCTGGTGGGTCCCGCCGGCTGGTGGGTCCCGCCGGCTGCTGGGTCCCGCCGGCTGCCGGCTACTCGGTCGACAGGCCGGCCCCACCGCCTAGGGTCTTGTTGGCGGCTGTTTACCTTAGCCGCGCCTCTGATGATGAGGGCTTTGTCGAGGTAAGCGTGGCTACAGTGATCCACGTCGGGGGCTATCACTGTTGCCTCACCTCGTCTTGTCTCCTTAATGGGGCTCCTGCTTCGAGGAAGGGAGTCGCCGGCTTCTGGAGGCCGGCTATGCTCCTTGCCGACTAGGAAAAGCCGGGCCGCCTTCACGCCTCTCTCTGGCTAAAGGGGCCCGCGGTCCTTGGGCCGTACAGGAGGGGGTCGTGGATGACGTCGCGGCTGGCGTGGCTACAGTGCCGGGGCGCATGGGAGACATTCCTCCCGTACGGCCTCCTGTAGCCATGCCTGCCTCGGGCTTCGGGGGTCGTGGGCCGCACTGTGGCCATGCCCCGTCAGGTCGTCGTTATGTAGGGGCGGTTGTGGTCTCGGCCGGCTTCTAGGAGTCGGCGTTTCTCTTGGCCGGCTTCTTGGAGTCGGTGAGGCTGGGTCGCCTTCCGGGAGTCGGCTTTAGTGGTAGCCGGCCCGGGAAGGCGGCCCAAATGCTTGGAGTGCTTGAAGGCCCAAAGGCCTGATAAATTTTCTGAAGAGCCAGGGGTAGCCGGTTTGGCTACCCGTGGCCACTTACTCCGACAGTAGTCCCCGAAGCTGATCAGGCTTCGAGGTGGAGTAGGGTTCGAGAAGCTCGAACAGCTTCCCATCGCGTCAAGCCGGCAGCTGGGAGCCGGCCTTGGTCAGGCTCGTCGCCTGAGCCGAAATCTTCTGGAGTCGGAGGGCGGGAACCCGCTGGCATGTGCGCCGGGCTGCGGGCCGGCCACGGGCCGACGGCGCGCCACGTAGCCGGAAAGCCTGCTAGCCCACGCGCGAGACGGGACGTTGCCGCAGAGAGGGGGCCCGCCATGTCCGCGCCCCAGCCCAGGCGCGGATCTTTTGTATCCCGGAACCGCCCGCATATTCCGTGCGGCAGTTTCGGCTCGCACTTATGCGTAATAAACGCGAGACGTGGGGGGAGTGGGCGCAGTTAATCCCATGTCTCCCCCCCACGTCCGGCCTCTTCGGCCGCGTGAGGCTATAAGTAGGGGGAGGTGGAGGGCGGCAGACCCTCGCACGCTCCTCCTACTCCCTTCGTCTTCTCTCCTTGCTCGTTCCTGCGACAGCGCCTCGCCGCCGCGCTCTTCCTTCGCACGCTCCTCCGCCGCCGTGCTAGCTTCCGCCATGCCTCCCCACGTAGAGCAGCTTGGCGGGGATTGGGATGGCTCCATCGTCCACAACGACCACATCGACTTCCTCCGCGACACACGGCGTCTGCCCAGTGCGGACAAAGTGGAGGTCCGCCTCGCTCCGGAGAAAGAAATCAGGCCGGCGCCGCGGGATGGCGAGCGGGTGGTCTTCCGCTCGCACTTCCTGCGCGGCTTCGGCCTGCCAGTGAGCGCCTTCTTCCGCACCTGGCTGGACTTCTATCAGCTCCAGCCGCACCACCTCACCCCCAACGCGGTGGTGCTGCTGTCGGCCTTTGTCACCCTGTGCGAGGGCTATCTCGGCGTCCTCCCCACCCTTGAGCTCTGGGGGGAGTTCTTCCAGTCGAAGCTGGGTACGCGCAGCAAGGGCGTGCCGGCCCACACTGGTGCCTTCATCGCGTCGCGGAGATCGGGCGCCGACAACCCCTTCCCCGTCATCATGCTGATCCAATCGGTGAAGAAGTGGCAGAAGTCCTACTTCTACGTGCGGAACATCGCTCCACGCGGCGACTACGTCAACCTGCCGGCTTACGTAGCCGGCCCGCCGGCGGGGAGGCTGCCCCAGTGGTCCTTCCGGGCGGTGACGCTGTCGCAGGGAGGAAACGCCGCCATCGCCCGCCTGCGGGTGATGGTCCAGACAGAGGGCCTGACGGGGCCCGACCTCCTGGCCGCGTTCGTCACGCGCCGGGTCCTCCCGCTCCAGAGCCGGCCTCATCTGATCTGTCAGATGAGCGGCCAGCTCGATCCGAGCCGGATGTGTACCAAGGAGATGCCGCAGGCCGACGCTGCTGACATGGTGAACTACCTCGCCAACTGCCAGCTTCCTGACGACTGCCAATTCGGCAAGGAGCCATACAGCCGCGTCAATCCTCCGCCTACGGTACGCTCCCCTTCTCTTTTTCTCTTTGTCGTCGAGTTCCTCCGGGCCGACTCTAACTCAGTCGGCTCGCTCTTTTGACAGAATCCTCTGCTTCGGCCGGCCGGCGGGGCGGACGTGGAGCGCCGCTTCGCCCCCGATCGGACCGAGCACGACCAGGAGGACCCCGATCTGGGGGCGGTCCATATGGAGGAAGCCGCCGAGACGGCTGGTGGCCAAGCCGGCGGCGAAGCAGGCGGCGCCGGGTTCTCCGCGACCTTCGACGATTGGCCGGACGAGGACGAAGCCGAAGTCGTCCCGCCCCGCCAGCCAGCCTCCGGACGCGGCGCGGGCTCCTCCGGCGCGCAGCCTGCTCGGGGTAGAGGCCAGAAACGTCGCGCCACCCAGGGCATGTTCGGTAGCCGGACGAAGAAGCAGAGGGGTGGGGCGGCAGCCACCAGGCGGGAAGAAGCGGCCGCGAAGGCGGCTCGCTTCCGCAGAGTGGTGAAGCAGCCGCAAGCTGTGTCAGCGTAAGCTTTCTCTCTTTCTGTGTATTCTCCTTCTTTCTTTTCTTGGGTGGTCTTCTGAACCTTTGTCTTCTTTTCTTTGATCAGAGCTCCACTGTCACTCGAGCGGGCGGCTGCCGGCTCCGTTGTCGAGTCGCCAGGGGGCTCTGGGAGCACCACCCGCCGCGTAGATCCCCGCGCCGCCCTCCTGGAGGCGACGGAAAGGAACGCGCGGGAGGTGCGGGAGGAGCAGGAAGCGCGGGAGGCGGAGGCACGGAAGGCAGCCGCCGCCCAGGCAGCTCGGGACGAGGAGGCGGCGAAGGCGCTCGCCGAGGCTGCAGCCAAGGCCCAGGCAGAGGCCGAGGCCGAAGCGGCAGCAGGGGAGGCCTTGATGGTCACCCCCCTGCGCGCCATGGCGCCCGGGGACGCGGATCCCTCGCCAGGGGGAGCCAGCGGTTCCCAGCCGGGTCTGGGCGGGAGCGGCGACGACGTCATCTTCGTGAGGGAGGCGCCAGGGCCGACTCCTCTGACTAGGGCGGCCCAAGGCGGTCAGACCGAGCCTGCGCTCGCACGGTCGGCAGAAGGCGAGCCGGCCGCGGGAGCTGAGGTGGCAGTCCGGGTTCCGCCAAGCCGGCGCGCAGGGAAGGCCGCGTCGGAGCCGCATAAGGCGGCGTCGGAGCCACGGCCGGCCGTGGGCTCCAGCTCGTCGGCCCGAGACGCGGAGGCGGCCAGCGCTACCTCCGGGTGGACGCCAGGCGGAGGGACAGCCGTGGTGAACATCGCTGCACAAGACGTCCGGACCCGGCTCCAGAACCAAGCCACGACGCTGAGGCAGTTCACCGACGAATTCCTCACCACGCGGGCAGCCATCCGGGTTCGTATTCTCAATTTTGCCCTTGACTTTTCTCGTGGGGGCGCGTCAGCGCACCCACTGGGTGTAGTCCCCGAGTTCCGAGTCAGCTGCTGAGCAGGCGGCTTGGAACTTCTTGGTGGATTTGCCTTTGCTATTTTTGTTCTTACTTCGGTCTTCTGTCCATCTTGCAGGACTACCACAACCTCCGAGCGGCCGCCTTCAACTCCCAGGCTCGGGAGCTGACGCAGAAGACCGCCGATCTCACTGAAAGCCGAGGTATGTGACTTGATCTCTATCTCATGTGGGGGCGCGTCAGCGCACCCACTGGGTGTAGTCCCCGAGATTCGGGCCGACTGCTGAGCAGTCGGCTCGGATCTTCCTTGATGATTTCTCATTGTTCTTCTTGTTCTTCTATCTCTGCAGTGGCCAACGCCAGTCTAAGGGCACAGCTGGGGGAGTCCCAGACTGCTCTTCGTGCCAAGGACGCGGAGCTCACCGCCTTAGTGCAGGAGCGCGACCGCCTGGTCAAGAAGCTGGCCGACCAGGAGGAAAGCCACAAGGCGGCGCTGAAGGCCGCGCAGGACCGCGAAGCCGCCCTCCAGGCCGAGTTCGAGACGGAGGCGGCCGCCTGGGACGAAGCCAGGCAGACTCTGGTCTCCGGCTATGGCCAGATTGAGGATCTGGTTGACGGTAAGTCGTCTACCCCTTCGTCCTTTCTTGCCATCTGTCTTTTAACTTGTTTTTCTGATTTGGGGTTCTTCTTTTCTTTTCTGCGCAGAGTACTTCCCCGGCTATTCCACTGCCGCCAACCAGGCCATCGAAGCTCGTCGCCAGGCGAAGAGGCAAGCCGGCTTCGAGATTTCGCCGACTGCCGGCCGCTCGCTGGAGGAGCAACTCCTGGCGATCCAGGCTCGTATCCAGCCGGCTCACAGGCTACTCCGCCGGCTTCAGCGTGCCGGGTCGCAGGTCCTGGCCGCCCTCTGGCCCGGCCAAGTGATCCCGCGCACTCCCAGTCGGACCGCCGACTGGCTGGAAGTGGCCGTCGGGCGCTTCGAGGCTTGGAAGGCGTCAGCGGCTCGCTCCGGCGCCGGGCGGGCGCTGGAGTTCATCAAGGCCTGGTACCCAGGCTTGAATCTGGACCAGCTGGCCACCTGGCGGCAGCAAGCCGACGCGGAGCTGGAGCCGGCGCGGCCGGCCATCATTCGACGGGCTTCGGCAATCGCCGACTACACCGACACCAACGTCTTCGCCCCCGAGGTGGACGACAATGGAGTCGCCCAGCCAGAAGATTGGTTCGGGCTGGACCCGGCGTGCGGCGAGGACTCGGCGGAGGAGATCGACTCCAGCGACGAGGGCGAAGAGGAGGAGGAGGAGGGTGAAGACGTCGAGCCGGCTGGTGGAGCAGCCGGCCAGCCTGACCGCGCCTCCACCACTACGCTGCGTGCGAGTGCGTCTCCTGTTGCGGGAGGCGGTCAAGCCGGGACCAGCTAGGCGGCCACTCCTTCAGCCGGTGAGCTGCCTTCACCGACCAACTCGGCCTTCGCGCCTTTTTCTTCTTTCTTTTGTTTCCTGTCTTGTTACTTTTGAATAATGTTTTTGGTTAAGTCTGCGCAGTTCCACCCACTGGGTGTATTGAAACTCAAGTCTGTTGCCGCCTATCGGGGGCTTTTATGTATATAAGTTATGCAATCGGTCTTTCCTTGTACTTTCGCTTTTTGTCCTTCTGCTTTTTTCCTTTGCCACCCTCCCTTGGTTGCCGCCTCCCTAGTCAAACAGTTGCTCTGCAATCTGTAGCCGGGGAGTGCCTGGCCGATTGGGGAGGGGGAAGTACTTTTAGCTCGGTCGGACTTAAGCTAAGTTTTTAGGAAGCCGGCCAGCCGGCTGTTGTGACAGTCGGCAGGCGTATATAGAGGCCGTCTTTTTGCTATATAGGTTAGTTGTTCCTTAGCCGTTTTCGTGTGGGCGTCCTTTCTGTCTTCTCTCTTGCTAGTCGGACAGTCAGTTCTTTGAGCTGCGACTTTCAACAAGAGAGGACTGGGGAGCCGGCGCACTACTTTGCTGACTTCGGGAAGAACTTATAATATAGCTTAAGGCGGCCAGTCCCCGGGCCGACTAGTCGGACCCGGTGCCGGACAAGAATTCAAAATGTAATAAGACATTCATGGATATGACACTCGTCATCCATAGATAAATAAAAGGCAGTCCCCGAGTACTGTTCGGGGGGCCTGTTGGTTTGTAACTTAATACAAAAGGGGTAGCGTGAGACATACTGCTTTTCAGCTGTAAAATCGTCTTAGGAGGTTTGCGTTCCATGGTCGCTCCGACTCCTTGCCGGAGTCGTCTCTCTTGCGTGCTCTTGGCTTTTGCGCGTCGATCAAGTAGTAGGAGTCGTTGCCGAGTGCCTTGCTGACGACGAAGGGGCCTTCCCAAGGGGCCGAGAGCTTGTGCTGGCCGGCTGTTCGCTGGATCAGCCGGAGCACAAGGTCGCCCTCTTGGAAGGATCTTGGCTTGACCTTGCGGTTGTAGTAGCGGCGCAGGCCTTGCTGTTAGATGGCGGACCAGCTGAGGGCTAACAGCCAGCCTTCTTCCAGTAGGTCGACGCCGTCTTCTCTTGCTTCTTTGGCTTCCTCCTCCGTGTACATGGTGATCCGAGGCGAGTCGAACTCGATGTCTGTTGGGATGACAGCCTCGGCACCGTACACGAGGAAGAATGGAGTGAAGCCGGTTGACTTGTTGGGTGTAGTGCGCAGACTCCAGAGGACAGCCGGCAGCTCTTCGAGCCAGCAGCCGGCCGATCGCTCCAGTGGTACAACCAGTCGGGGCTTGATGCCGGAGAGGATGAGTCCATTTGCTCGCTCGACCTGGCCGTTTGACTGCGGGTGGGCAACGGACGCTAAGTCCAGCCGGATGCCCTGCGTCGCGCAGAAACGTGCCAGTGCTCCTTTGGCGAAGTTCGTGCCGTTGTCGGTGATGATGCTGTGCGGCACGCCGTACCGAGTAGTGATGTCGGTGATGAATGTTACGGCAGTCGGCCCGTTCAGCTTCTTAATCGGCTTAGCTTCGATCCACTTTGTGAACTTGTCCACTGCGACCAGTAGATGTGTCAAGCCGCCGCGGGCTGTCTTGAAAGGGCCCACCATGTCCAGTCCCTAGACGGCATCACCTCTGGGTGACGTCCAAGACCATAGCATAGGAGCCAGGCGAAGGCATCACCTCTGGGTGGTCGGCCTGGCTCCAGCTGATGGGCTTTTCCGACCAATGCATGAACTCGGCGGTGCTAGAGGCGACTGCGTTTACTTCTTGGTGCTGCCGGCGTCGGCTGCGCTTGTCGTCGACTTGACTCGTGAAGATGACGTAGGCGTCGTGCACTTCGGGGGAACTCGTCTTGGATGGCGCCGACTGCCGGCCGGGCCGCCGGCTGCTGGGGAACTGGAGGCGGCGGGCCGGGAGGCAGAGGCGGCACTATCCCTTCGCCCTTGGTGATGCGGGTGAGCCAGTGGCATTTCCGTGTTGTATGGTTGCACGGCTTCGCGCCGCTGTGGAACTTGCAGGGGGCATCGAGTGCTTGTTCGTAGGAGAAGGACGGCTGCCAGGGCGGCCGGCCTCCCTTCTTCTTGGGAGCAGGCCGCTCTTCGGGCTGCTCGTCTTCAATGGTGGCCACCTGCCGACTGGAGGAAGCCGGCATGGGGCCCTTGCGCTTGTGGTCGTTCTGGTAGGGGCGCCGGTTGGGGTCGCTAGCCGGCCGCTTGGGAGCCGGGGCGACCACTTTCCCCGAGGCGTCCACTCGGAGCTCGGCCTTCATGGAGGAGTCGGCAGTAGCGTATTTGTCGGCGGTGATCAGCAACTCATCGAGGGTAGCCGGCTCGTCGCAGAGGAGTCGGTGCTTGAGGAGGGTGCCCTCTCGGCACCCGGCAGTGAAGTACTCGATGGCCTGGACCTCATGCACTCCCTCGCAGGAGTTGCGGAGCTCGGCCCATCGCGTGAGGTAGTCGCGGGTCGACTCGTTGGGCCCCTGGACGCAGAGGGAGAGCTGGCGAGGCTTGGGAGGCCGCTTGTAGGTGCTGGTGAAGTTGCGGACGAAAGCTTCGGTGAAGTCTAGCCAACTGTTGATGCTGTAGGGCTTGAGGCTGTTGAGCCATGTGCGCGCCGTGCCCTACAGCATCAGGGGGACGTACTTCACGGCAACGCGCCGGTTGCCGTTGGCGATGCTGACGGCTGTGGAGTAGTCGATGAGCCAATCTTCCGGCTTCACCGAGCCGTTGTACTTGGGCGTGTCTCTGGGGAGCGAGAACCCTTTGGAAAAGGGCTCGTCGCGGATGCGGGGGCCAAAGCATGGCGGGCCGACATCGTCTTCTTCTTCTAACGCCAAGGATCGGGCCAGCCGGTCGATCCTGTGGCGGGCGTCGCTCTCGCCGACTCCTTCTCGGCGGCCGAGTCGGTCGCCAAGAGTCGGATGGGTGACAGGCGGTGGAGTGAGGCGTCTTTCTCTTCGAGGCGGGGGAGGAGGCAGGTTTCCCTGATGTTCAATCGCCCGAGGGCGGCCTTCCGCGTTGCGCTCGATAGTGATGCGGGTCCGGCTGCGGCTGGCAGCCGGCTCCTTGTCTTTCTTCTGGCGCGTGCCGCTCGCAGTCGGTGAGCGGGACGTCGCGGCGTGCTCCCGGCGCGGGGGATGGCTATCAGCTCGGGCGCCAGCTTCGTGCCGTTCTGCAGCCGCGTCGATCAGCTGCTGGATCCGTCTTGTCATGTAGGGGAGCTCATCGGCTCCCAGCCCATTGAGCTCCTCTGCTGCCGCCTGAGCGGCTCGCAGATTCTCGAGCGGGGTGGCGTAGACGGGGCGATCTGCGCCCAGCATGCTGGCAACGGCTGCGCCGCGCTTCTGGACGAAGCCGGCTCGGCTCGGGCCGCTCGGCGGCGGCGTCCCGAAGGCGGCGCGGTCGACTTCGCGCTGGTGGGCCTTGGTGAGGCGTCTCATCGAGGCTATCTTCTTGCTCTCCGTGATGAGGGCAAGACGGCATGCCTCCAGGGTCTCAGCATCGGCGTCGGCCGGGAGGGGGATGGAGAGGTCGTGCATCGCTGCTTGCTGAGCGTCGCGGGCGCTCCCGCCCGAGTTGGAGACGTGGCTGATGACCAGCACTTCGGTGACAGCGCTACTGCCGCTGTCAGCTCGAGGGAGTGGGTCGTCGAAGACCACCACGTCGGAGGGGTAGGCGTCGAGTGACGCGGTGTCGGAGTCGATGAGCATCGGGTCGGTGGAGCCGACAGACTCCATGTCCGCAGCAAGCTCGCTGGAGACGTGAAGTTGGTCGAGGAGGCTGACGAGGCGGCTCTCGGGGTAGTCGGTGCCTGCGTCGGACGCAGGCTCGTCGGAGATGCGAGTCTCGCCGAGCAGATCGGCGAGGCGGCTCGCTGCGCAGGCGTCGTCGACGGCTTGCAGCGCGTCGGGGCAAGCGCCATCGGGCGCAGCAGGCTGGCTGCGCTCGCGGGGAAGGAAGAAGGTTCCCGTCCAGAACAGGTCTCCGGACGACGGTGCACCTGGCCCCACGGTGGGCGCCAAATGTCGGGTGGTTGGTGCGACATATGCCAAAGGATGGCTTATCATTGTGGGAGCCAATAAAACGTCGCCGGTGCCTGGAAACGAGATGAGGCGAAGACATGCACGCCGGCGAATCTTACCCAGGTTCGGGGCTCTCCGAGGAGATAACACTCCTAGTCCTGCTCTGCGGGGTCTCCGCATGATCACTAGCTCGATAAAGAGTAGCTACAATCGCTCCTAGAGCTGTTGGGATCAAGGGAGAAGAAGAACAAGGCTAGCTCTAGCTTCTCTCTATCTATGGTGTGTGTGCGTGTGCTATGCTTGGAAGCCAAACATGCAGAGGTGCCAACGATGCTTGGGTGCGAACCCTTTGCATGGGTGCTCCGGGGGGTTTATATAGGCCTACCCCCCGGGGGTACAATGGTAATCCGACTGGGAACTAGCCCCAGCCGTTAGTGTCTACGCCTGCCGGCTTCTCCGCCGGCTGCTGGGTCCCGCCGGCTGCCGGCTACTCGGTCGACAGGCCGGCCCCACCGCCTAGGGTCTTGTCGGCGGCTGCTTACTGTAGCCGCGCCTCTGATGATGAGGGCTCTGTCGTGGTAAGCGTGGCTACAGTGATTCACGTCGGGGGCTATCACTGTTGCCTCACCTCGTCTTGTCTCCTTAATGGGGCTCCTGCTTCGAGGAAGGGAGTCGCCGGCTTCTGGAGGCCGGCAATGCTCCTGGCCGACTAGGAAAAGCCGGGCCGCCTTCACGCCTCTCTCTGGCTAAAGGGGCCCGCGGTCCTTGGGCCGTACAGGAGGGGGTCGTGGATGACGTCGCGGCTGGCGTGGCTACAGTGCCGGGCCGCATGGGAGACATTCCTCCCGTACGGCCTCCTGTAGCCATGCCTGCCTCGGGCTTCGGGGGTCGTGGGCCGCACTGTGGCCATGCCCCATCAGGTCGTCGTTATGTAGGGGCGGTTGTGGTCTCGGCCGGCTTCTAGGAGTCGGCGTTTCTCTTGGCCGGCTTCTTGGAGTCGGTGAGGCTGGGTCGCCTTCCGGGAGTCGGCTTTAGTGGTAGCCGGCCCGGGAAGGCGGCCCAAATGCTTGGAGTGCTTGAAGGCCCAAAGGCCTGATAAATTTTCTGAAGAGCCAGGGGTAGCCGGTTTGGCTACCCGTGGCCACTTACTCCGACAGGACTACAACATACGGATGTATGTAGACATATTCTGCTTCGTATGTAGTCACTTGTTGCAATCTCTAAAAAGACTTAATTTGGAAATGGAGGGAGTACAACGCATGCATGTCGTGACTTTCCTTTTGATACTTGCATGTGTTGATTTGATGCGCCTTGCCAAATTTTGACTATAAATTTAACTAACCAAATTTTCATGCATGTCACAAAAATTACGGGGCTGTTTGGATTGTGACTATGTTTGTCTTATGTTGCCACATTTTTTTCCCACACTTGCCACACTTGCCTAACTTGAGTTGCTCAAATTGTTAGACACACTTTGGCTTGCCTAAGGGAATCTTGCCACAATTTTTGTGTCTATCACATGTGGGGTTCACTGCTAATAAAAAAATCTTGTCTTAGGTGTGGCTAATAAAAAAGACTTATATTTAGGAATGGAGGGAGTAGAAAATATAAATAATAATGCATGTTGGGGCAACCCACGTTTCCGCTAATTTTAGCCGTGGGCTTGTTCACAATTTTTACGAGGGGGTGGTTGTTCATTTAATGGAGGGACTTGTAGTACCAGACTTGAACGATACAAAGTGCGACCTGGCACATCGTAACACCACTTGGAACGAGCGGGTAGCTATCTCAAAAAACAATCAACAACTAAAAAACCGCGACCTGGCATGTAGTAGTACACAATTTTAAACGATTGTTTTGATGGAGTGAAAAACGAAAACTACCCCACTACGTATATATAGGTCGGAGCCTCCGCGCTTGCTTGCTAGGGTTGCTCTATTCACACACTCCCATCCTCTCCAAATCTAAACAAGATAGGGGTAGTAACACTGTCTTTCTCCCTTCAAAAAACACTGTCTTTCTATCCTCACCGCTGGTTACAGATCCGGACGTATCCCCCTCCGTCGGTGAAGGGGAGGAGGGGCAGCGTTTAGGCCGTTGTCGACAGCGCGGGAGGAGACCCACTGCCGACCGCACCGTTATCTCTGGCCGAGCACCGGCACGGGAGGTCCTCCTATCCCTTCGTCGTTGCCTGTGGGCGGATCTGGCCTCCCGCCGCCCACCTATCCACATCCCAACGACCTTCAGGTATATCTTTGTTCGAAACCGCCTTAGCTCTACTTCCCCAGCTCGCTACGTCGCTGCATGTGCATCATTTTCTACCTCTCAGCCCCTCTCGATCGGATGGTCCAACGTCACCTATTTTTTTTCTTCTATTGTTAGAGGTAAAGCTACTTCATGGAGTCGAATCTTGTACTCCCTCCGTCCGAAAATACTTGTCATTGAAATGGATGTATCTAGATGTATTTTAGTTCTAGACACATCCATTTTGATGACAAGTAATTCCGGACAGAGGGAGTACTTGGTTCAAACAAGAAATAAAGTGGGGGTGGGGGAATTTAGTATGTACATTGGACTTGGTACAAACAGGAAGGAAAGGGGTGAAAGTAGTACAGACTGGTCATCCAACCGGTCTCTTGGTCGAAAAGGGAAATATAGGGGTAACGCTGTACACAGTGGTATGACCAGGACTATATTTGCTATCCACACATAGGAGTAGGTGGCTAGAGTGAACAAAAATGGGACCAACCCAGATATGTTTCTTGGATGTTTGTTTCTCGGGGCAACAAACTATGAATCACCACTTTATGCCCCTGTTTACGTAGATGGTGCTGGACTGCTGGTGCACCCACTGTCCCATGCCCTTATACGAAATATTTAGCTGTTCTTAATATAATGTCCCTGGTAAATGAAGCCATGCCACTGTTATAAGCCATGACAAGTTTAGCCAAATGTTTTTGCCTGTAATTGTTTGAGACTCTGACTGTTTCCTCTGTACCTTTTTGTGCAAACAGGGATATCCAATTCACCTGGTTGCTGTTGTGACCTTTTGGGGCACTGCACAAAACTCTTCTTAAAAGAAGTGACTTTTGTGCTGTTTAACTGGAATCTCAGAATGGAAGAGTTGGTTCATTTCGGTGGAACTCCACAAAGGGAGAACTGTGTTCCAATCCTCATCATCCATATTGGCGCCATAACCTTCCTTTAGGTAAGAATAATATTTAATGCATGTGTTCATCTCTATTTTCCGACTGCCATGAGAAAATAATGCTATTTTTTACTAGTACACTTGTACTCCCTCACTGACAAAACCAATTCTGAATTAGAAGGCCAATCATGTACTTGGTTTCACCAACTGGTGAGGAGAAAGAGAAACAGCGCATGAAGAGGAAGAAGAAGAAGAATAAACAGTGCCAAGGCGATCTTGCTGAAGCCAGAGGCCTCAGTCGAGGCCATTCAAGGGATTCGGCAACGACTACCACTACAAAAAAATACACTTCCGTGATGATACGTGTTTGTCACAGTAGGTCGCGTTTTTTGTCATGCATGTACATCCATGACGATTTTATGACAGAATCAAGATAGTCATACCCGTGCTGTCATAGAAGTGTTCCATGACATTACCAAAATTATCATCACGGAAGTGTCCACTTCCATGACGATAAATCGCGCGTCACAGAAGTGCTTTCGTCAAGGGTGACCGACACGTGGCATCCACCGTAACGGAACGCCATTAAGCTATCGGGTCGGGTTTTGGATCCGATAACCCGTTAACAACCCCGACCAATGGGGATTTTCCACGTGTAAAATCATCATTGGCTGGAGGAAACACGTGTCAGATCATCGTTGGGACAGATGTCATCCACTCATTGGACAGAAGGCGCCTATGATACGTCGACACATGGCACGGCCCAACAGAGGCCCATTCCTGTGAAAAGGCCGACCCGTTTGAGTTGGTCAAAAGGTGGCGGGTCGGCCCATGGAAAGCCTGTTAACGGTCTGTTCGCATATAGCCCATTTACAGCCCGCTAACCCAAGGCCCGTTACGTCCTATCCGAATTAGGCCCAGTAGCGTCATCTGGGCCATCCAATATAATTCCAGCCCGTTTTCACTTCTGGCCCATGTATGGCCCATGTAACACCCCGGATGTAACTTTCCATATTTGTAAATCCAACTCTTGCCGTTTTCGGCTATGTGTTATGATATTCCCTCCGTGGTCGGGTTTTGTCTTTCGTTTTGTGTTTTGTCCATGTCATGCATTCCATATCATGTCATCATGTGCATTGCATTTGCATACGTGTTCGTCTCTTGCATCCAAGCATTTTTCATGTTGTCCGTTTTGCAATCCGGCGCTCCCATCTCCTCCGGCGCACCCCTTTTGTTTTCTTTCGTGAGCGGGTGTCACACGTTCTCGGAATGGACCGAGGCTTGTCAAGTGGTCTTAGTATACCACCGGTCAAGTTTCGTTCCATTTGGAGGTCGTTTGGTACTCCAACGGTTAACCGGGTTACCGCAAAGTCCATTTGTGTGTTGCAGCAAAACCCCTCTCTAAACCAGTCCAAAACCCACCAAACTCTCTTCCATGCTGTAGGTCGTTCGATCACGATCGTGTGGGCGAAAACCGCACCTCATTTGGAGCCTCCTAGCTCCCTCTACTTATAAATATGTGAGACCTCCCGTATACTTTCGCAGACGAAACCCTAACCCACTCCTCTCCGCGGCCGGACGCGTCCAGCCGCCGCC
>NC_057808.1:303248386-303257569 GCF_018294505.1 Triticum aestivum | reverse complement strand
GCCGCCCGCCGCTGCTCGCCGAGCGCCGCGCCGTATCCTCCTCCTCCGCCCAGCGCCTCCCGCCGCCGCACCCGTGCCCCGTTGCCCCGCCGTCGCCGTCTCCTCTCTCTCCGACGGCCGGAGCCCCGAGCCCGATCGGATCTGGAAGAATCGCCAGGGTTGACTTTTCCCGAACCCTAAAAACTTCTAAGTCATTTATTTTTACAGCATATACCCCTGTTCATCATGCCATAACTCTCTGCATGTAGCTCCGTTTCGCGTGTGTAATATATCAAATTGTTTGTCTCATGATTATCTACATTTTTTTCAATTTCACCATGTTCATTAGAGGCCATCTCAATGCCCAAATCTCTGGTGCAAGAGTGCTAGTTGCTGTTATCTACTGGTTCTTAGCAGAACTTGGAGATTTGTTATTTTTGTATCATTTAATCTGTGCATCTTATGGGCATGAGATCTACATGTGTTTTGTTGTATGCCATGCCATATTTCCAAGGGTGTATGCCATGTATTTTTGTGATCTCTGTGGTGACTAGCACAAGCATGCAAATTAGGCTCCGTAATGTTTCTGATTTCAGGGACTTGGTAATTTCTCAGTCTTTGTCTGCTGTTATTTTGTTGCCATGTAAACTTGATGCTACAGAGAGATCCATGCATATTTTTGAGATGTTCAGTAAGGATGTTTTGTAGATATTGTTGTAATTAATCCATTCCTGCCCTTGTTTGCAATTATGGAGTGCCATAGCATGACTCAATCTTGCTCTACTTTTGCTATAAAATATTTCTGGCAGATCTTAACATGATATTCATTTTTGCCAAGCTTGTTGTAGTTGTTCCATACATGCTATGCTTTTGTTCTTGCCATGGATAGCTTCATAAACTTGCCATCTTGCTGTAGGTATGCTAGATTTGTCATTCATTGCTTTGTGGTGAGTGCATCAAGCTCACCAAGATGCCTTCATATTATTGTTTCTGCCATGCTCTGTTTTTCTGCCAAGTCTGAAACCTGTTAACGAAACATGCTATGTTTACATGCTTGCCATCATATCTTCTGGTCCTTTTTGGCTTATGGTCAGTAAGGGACTATTGTCATATGAATTTAGTAAAATACTTCCATGCCTTGTTTTGCTATGTTAAGTTCCTGTAGCATGTTGTTTTCGTGCTCCGAACATTGCTACGTGATGCTGTTTCAGTCATGTCCAGTAATTTCACTAAGTCTGTGAACCTGTTATCTTTTGCACTTTTGCCATGCTTTTTTGAGCCTGTTATGTTGTGATCTAGCCGTAGCTCAGTGTTCATATTTTGTCAAGCATCTCCTGTAAATTACTGTCATATGCTTTGTTGCTATGTTGGAGTGTTGTAGCATTATTAATTGTTGCATTTTAAGTGCTATCATGCTGTTAATCGCAGATTCGTGTCATTCTTGTTTTGCTTGCCATTTGCAAACCGTGCATCCGTTTCCGGTGATCTTTATATTGATTTCGACCGAAATCATCTCATCTTTCCAGTGGCATGCTTAGTTTGCCAAGTTACTGCCTTGTTCATCATTTTCCTTCCGGAGCACGCATATGCATCGCATATCATACATGTTTTGCATCATGTTGCTTGTGCATTTCTCGTGGTTGATTGTGGTTCCGTTGCTTGTGTTCTTGTCTTGGGTATAGCCGGGAGACGAGTTCATGAACGAGGAACCTGTTGAGTACGCTTAGGAGGATCAAGCTTTCGACAACTCTGAGAACCTTGCAGGCAAGATGACCACCCCTCGAAATCACTTCTATCTTTGCTTTGCTAGTTGTTCGTTCTATTGCCATGCTGCGCTACCTACCACTTGCTATATCATGCCTCCCATATTGCCATGTCAGCCTCTAACCATCCTTTCCTAGCAAACCGTTGTTTGGCTAAGTTACCGCTTTTGCTCAGCCCTTCTTATAGCGTTGCTAGTTGCAGGTGAAGTTGAAGTTGGTTCCATGTTGGAACATGGATATGTTGGGATATCACAATATCTCTTATTTAATTAATGCATCTATATATTTGGTAAAGGGTGGAAGGCTCGGCCTTATGCCTGGTGTTTTGTTCCACTCTTGCCGCCCTAGTTTCTGTCATACCGGTATTATGTTCCTTGAGTTTGCGTTCCTTACGCGGTTGGGTGATTTATGGGACCCCCTTGACAGTTCGCCTTGAATAAAACTCCTCCAGCAAGGCCCAACCTTGGTTTTACCAGTTGCGACCTAAGCCTTTTCCCCCCGGGTTTTCACGAGCCCGAGGGTCATCTTTATTTTAACCCCCCCGGGCCAGTGCTCCTTCGAGTGTTGGTCCGAACCGAGCATCCTGCGGGGCCACCTTGGGGAAACTCGAGGTCTAGTTTTACTCGTAGCTTGACTTATCCGGTGTGCCCTGAGAACGAGATATGTGTAGCTCCTATCGGGATTTGTCAGCACATCGGGCGGCTTTGCTGGTCTTGTTTTACCATTGTCGAAATGTCTTGTAAACCGGGATTCTGAGACTGATCGGGCCTTTCCGGGAGAAGGTTTATCCTTCGTTGACCGTGAGAGCTTATGATGGGCTAAGTTGGGACACCCCTGCAGGGTATTATCTTTCGAAAGTCGTGCCCGTGGTTATGAGGCAGATGGGAATTTGTTAATGTCCGGTTGTAGAGAACTTGTCACTTGACCCAATTAATATACATCAACTGTGTGTGTAGCCGTGATGGTCTCTTCTCGGCGGAGTCCGGGAGGTGAACACGGTCTGAGTTATGTATGACGTAAGTAGGAGTTCAGGATCACTTCTTGGTCATTTCTAGATGACGACCGTTCCGTTGCTTCTCTTCTCGCTCTCTTTTGCGTATATTAGCCACCATATATGCTTATTGCCGCTGCAGCTCCACCTCATTACACCATCCTTACCTATAAGCTTAAATAGTCTTGATCTCGTGGGTGTGAGATTGCTGAGTCCTCGTGACTCACAGATTCTACCAAAACAGTTGCAGGTGCCGATGATGCCAGTGCAGATGATGGGATCGATCTCAAGTGGGAGTTCGATGAGGAACGTGGTCGTTACTATGTGTCTTTTCCTGATGATCAGTAGTGGAGCCCAGTTGGGATGATCGGGGATCTAGCATTTGGGGTTATCTTATTTTCATTTGGATCTTGACCGTAGTCGGTCGATGTGTGTATTTTGGATGATGTATGGATTATATTTATGTATTGTGTGAAGTGGCGATTGTAAGCCAACTCTTTGTCCCATTCTTGTTCATTACATGGGATTGTGTGAAGATGACCCTTCTTGCGACAAAACCACAATGCGGTTATGCCTCTAAGTCGTGCCTCGACACGTGGGAGATATAGCCGCATCGTGGGCGTTACAGCCCATGACGTCTTTCTGCCCATCTGAGTCCCTTTGTAACTCTTGGCCTATTAACAACCCGTGGTGAAACTGGCCCGTAATGAACAGTGTATCACTTTACACCCATTAACGGCCCGTGGTGAAACTGGCCCATAATGAACAGTGTATCACCTTAGACCCATTAACGGGCCGTTATTCCGTTGGGCCATTTCCAGCCCATGTTATCTTTCGGCCTTCTCAGAGCCCATTTATTCTTGGGCTCATTTCCAACATTCGTTTACTTACGACCCGTTACTGTCATTTTCTACTTGTGGGCCAAATTCAGCCCGTGGTTACAGTCGGCCCGTTTGTGGTCCGTTAATACGTTGGGCCGTTTTCATAGCGTCATCAAATACGGCCTATTAAGGATGGCCCGTTATGGTTGGCCCATGAACGGACGATTCCAACTCTAGCCCATTTACGGCCATAATGCGGCCTATTTGGCCCATGTTTGGCCAATCAATCATACGGCCCGTATAAGGCCCATTGATGATACGGCCCGCAGAAGGCCCATTGTTTCTACAGCCCGTAGAAAGCCCATTGTTTCTACGGCCCGTAGAAGGCCCACTGTTTCTACGTCCCGTAGGAGGCCTAGTGTCACTACAGTAAATATTAGCCCATGGTTATTGTGGCCTAGTTTTAAAAAATAGGTTATTGCAGCCACTAGCAAACTGCGGAAAAAGAACTGCAATGACTACAAGCAAACAAATAAACAAGACAACAAGGAAATAAATAAGCAAGCAGCTAACACTAGGCTATCACGGCTATTACACATATTACATCCACTCGGCATCAAAGTTCGCCACTAGTGCAAATATAGGGAACAAAGCAGCATATCATATACACTGGTAGTCAAAGTTGGCGACCAACACAAATAAACGCCGCAGCAAAACAAATCCAGAACTGAAACCACTTCAGAAGATCTCAAGAAAAAATATCCTGGGTACCCATAATGCTGGCAAGATGCTTTGCAAGCTTATTAACTTTCTATTGTTTGGCGCTTAAATCCTCCAGCGCTTGTTATTGCACCAGGAAATATGCATCTGAATTCTGCAGGGACTTCCTCAGTCCTTCAGCTTCCTGTCGCAGCACATCTGATCGATGTCTTTCAACTTGAAGTTGAGACTCAAGAAGACGAACTGATTCAGGCAGCGAGTTCGAAGAGCTTGTGCCAGCAGTAGTGGCCAGTAACTCGAACACTACATCAAGACAGGACTTTTGGGTTCTCTCACTGTCGTCAAGATAGTTTTTATCAGCTTTCTTGGAGACCAACAGGGATGTCTCACTATCTTGAACCTTATCTGCGTTACTTCCTTTACCATTGGATAACGCGCTACTGTTCTCCAATATTTTGTTCGCATTCTAAAAGAGAAACAAACAGACACATCACATGTTTACCATGTTGTATATGAAACTCATTTTGGTAAATGAGTTCAGTAGTAAAGTGGACAGGATAACAACATGAAACAAACATATATCTATGTACCATGGTCACTTTATGGTCTATATCATTCTAGTTTTTGTTGCCAAATCAAGATAGAGACACAGTTCAAATAATATTTGTTCAAGACAAAGCAGAATAGACAGAATATAAGTGTGGGAAACTATAGAGCAACAACAACACTTGTAATGTGCATGACATGAGAACATAGTTGTTTATTCAATTGAAACTGAAATCAACATAGAGCAGGTTACAACAGCAAACCGGTTAAAGAAACAGGTTTAAAACATACCTGTTGCGCCATTGGAGTTTCAATTCCATCCTTCAAATTTGAAAATAGTTGGTATGAGTAAATACAGTAATGCAAGAGCAAAGGAGTATGAACCATAGCTACAGAACCTGACCTGAGAACAAATCTTCTTCTCCATTAAGCGTTGAGTTGGGATTCAGAGTGGTGGTCCTCGTGCTTTGGGCACTGCAGTTCCCTTACTAACTGCTCGTGTTTGGGTGCTCTGTGGTGGAGACGGTGCTATGTCAACTGGAACTGGGTTACTATCTGCCGGGGTTGGGGTTAGAAGGGGTGTAGCTGGTTCTCTGTCCAACTGGGTAGGGGTACAATCTGCGAGAGTCTGGGTTATGTGTGGTGGATCTGGTCCTTGGGTAAGTACAACCGTGGTTCTATCTACGTCAACTGGTAGCACTATCTTTTCTGAAGACCGTGTTGTTACTCCCTTAGATACTGCCATCACCCTCTCCAATTCAAATGGCTGATAAACAAGAAAAGTAATTGAAAGTATAGACATTGTATGATAGACAGGTGCAATGGATAGTGGGGAATAAAAGAGGGCATGAAATAATTCATATTTATGTTGTCTAACCAAACAGGATAGCATGACACAATTTCACATATATGATGGCTAACTAAACAGGATAGCATGACACAATTTCACATTATGATGGCTAACTAAAAAAGATGGAAAGACATAGTTCAAAATATGAGACTATGTAAACAGGATGACATGATATAGCTATATAATGTGTTTATTAAATAGGTTGGCATGCCATAATTCACATACATTCATGGATAGAATGCCATAATTCAAAATATGATGACTGTAAACACTAAACAGGATGAGATGATATAACTATATGATGTCTTTATTAAATGGGTTGCCATGCCATAATTCAGATAGATGATGTGTATGTACTATGTAAACATGATGGCATGATATAATTCAAGTATATGATTTATATAGTAAGCAAGTAAGCAGATGGCAATCCATATATGATGTAAAAACTAAGCAATGCAAGACAACATGCATGACATGGGTAATATAACCCTGCCAAGTTTGAGCATAGACCTCAGGGGGGAAATAGGACTGGTCATCAGTCTCTGAATCCTCCTCTGAGGAGCTCTCTGTAACCAGCAAGATGTCTGCTTCAGCAGGTAGCATTGTCTGCTCTGAATACCTTGTTTTCACTCCAGATACTTCCATCACCGCTTCAAATGGCTGATGCACAGGAAGAGTAGTTGAATATACAAAGTTTGTCGACAAATGGAACACGTAATACAAAAAAATGATAGCATGATATAATTCACATACATGATGATTGGCTAAACAGCATGGCATTGCATAATTCACATATATAATGCCTTTGCAACAAGATAGCATTGTATAATTCACATATATAATGTCTTGCAACAAGATGGCAATGCATAATTCACATAAATGGTAATTAGACACTGAATAGGTGGCATTCACACAAAGCATGTCTAAACTAATCAAATGACATAGCAATGCGAGACACCATACGCGCGATATGAGCAACATAACCCTGCCAAGTTAGAGCATACACCTTGGGGGGGATAGGACTGGTCATCTGTCTCTGAATCCTCCTCTGAGGAGCTATCCGTAACCAGCGAGATATGCGCTTCGTCAGATAGCATAGTCTGCTCTGAAGACCTTGTTTTCACTCCAGAATTTGCCATCACCATGTCAAATGGCTGATGCACACGAAGAGCAGTTGAATGTACTAACATTATTGACAAATGTGATATGTAACGAAAAAAAGGATGGCCTGATATAATTACATATAAGATGACTGGCTAAGCAGGATGGCATTGCAAAATTCACATATATGATGCCTGGCTAAACAAGATGGCGTTGCATAATTCACATAAACGATGAATAAACTAAACAGATGGCATTCGCACAAAGGATGTCTAAACTAAGCAGATGACATATTTGATGTATAAAGTAAGCAATGCAAGACACCATATGCATGATATAACCAACATCAGCATGCCAAGTAAGAGCGAAGACCTCAGGGGGTAAATAGGAGTTGTCTTCTCCTTCTGAATCCCCCTCAGAACAGATATCTTCCTCTCGATTACAATCCGAAATGCGCGGAGGGGGGCTGCCTTTGCGCCTACCATGGAGCGACGTCTGCATGAAATTTTATTGCCACGCAAGGCTCGTCTCTTTTGCTCTACATGTTCAGTTCCATTGTTTACAATAACTGTCATGCATAGGAATAAAACATAGTGAGATTATGTAAGCAGTGCATGCAGAAATCCAGAGTGATGGTAGCAACCTGTGGATAGACCCAAAACCAATAATAGCAGGCAGATAATGGCTTCAGTTAAAAAATACAGATAATGGCTTATTTACTGTTTGTTTCCCACCCAACATGAAACTCATAGTAGACACCGGAGATTAACCAGATAGTAGATAGATACTACTGATTGCGGCCCCGATATGTACCCCACAACCATTTAAAAACTCAAGTTTGACCATTAGTTTGGAGCTGACTTAGAGTCTAATTGGTGAACATGACGATAAAGTAGCATGTAATATTAAGCGATGCATAACGTAAGCAGACACGAAAGAGTGCGACCTCTCTTGCGGACCCGTGTAGTCCTCAAGGTCATCTGCTCGGTTGATGATGGTAATGCATTTTTCATGGCTGCCGGCGGTGGGGAAGAAGATCTGAGGCGGCGAAAGACAGTCTGGAGGCCGGATCCCTACTGTGCTGGCCCCTTCTGTCGTTGGAGCAGCTGAGCTGGGGTGGACGACAGTGCAGCAGGAGCGGGACAAACCATGCAAGGTTTTCTTTGACAACTATCTGTAAGACAAGTAATTCTGTAGGGGCTCGTTTGAATTGGAGGATTCCAACAATGCAGGGATAGGAAATAGACAGGAATAGGATAGGAATGCATGTGCAAAACAGAGAATTTAAAAACACAGCATTTCTGCCAATCTGGGTGTTTGATTCACAACAATTGGAAGATCACAGGATGCAAAGAAGCATGGTGACATTAAGTCAAACCACAAGAAAATGTATGGCTATAATGCTATTATGCTACTATCTCTTAGTCTTGTGCTTCATGAATAGGAATTTGAAAAGGAGGACAAGTGAAAATTAAAATTCCTACGTTTTTTCTTTCAAGGAGACACTAAAGGAACAAATCCGTGTGCTCAGTGGATAATATATATAACATGTAGAGTAAAAAAGAGATGCAACAAGTGTACAACCTCTTTGGCGAAGCCATGTCGATCTCAGCATGATTGGGTTGGCCGGTGAGGATGCTCCGGCTGACTTGGCTGTCGGAGGAGGGGAAGAAGATCTTAGGCGTCTGGAGATGGAGCCTGAGGTACTGCTCCGCTGTGATGGAGGGTTTCGTCGTTGGAGCAGCTCCGGTGAGTTGTACGACACCAAGGCTGAAGCAGGACAAGAGAGACAACGAACAACGTTAACCTGAGTGGAATTCTAATAGCATCTCCAATACATGACGTAAAATACATAACCACAAAGTGCTATATGTAAAATACATCAGCCGCTCATCTCTGAACTTAACTGTCGAAACTGAATTTAACCGTCGAAACTGAACTTAACTGTCAAAACTGAACTTAACTGTCAAAATAGAATTTTGCTGTCGAAACTGAATTTTGCTGTCGAAACTGAACGCACTAGCAAGGTGAGGCTACACGTCGGTCGACTGACTTTTTCATCTCTGGTCAGTCGATTTTGCAGCCGTTGGATACGAAATCAAGGGCCTACGGTTCATCTTCAACCTCCACCCCCTGAGCCGCCAGCCACCACCGGCCAAACAGCAGCCCCCCGCCGCCCGCGGCCCGCGGTGCGCCGCCCCGTCCGCCCCAAAAACACTCCTCAACGCCGGTCCGCCGCCGCCCCGGCCATCCCTCTAGGCCCCCCGTGCCGAGCTTTTTCTCCGGCGGTCCCCACGCCACCGCCCCGCCAACGCCCCGCCACCGCCGGCGACCACCGCCCCCACCCTGAACCCTAAGATAAATAGTGGGGTACCTCTCCGGCGAGCCCCCCTCCCCGCTGCGGCTGATTCT
>NC_057808.1:303245584-303248018 GCF_018294505.1 Triticum aestivum | reverse complement strand
AATCGGAGCAGCATTGCAAGCAAGAGCAAGAGCGAGAGCAGCAGCGCAAGCAAGAGCAATAGCAAGAGTAGACCAGGCAGGGGACCGAGAGCGAGAGCAGAGCAGCAGCGCGAGCGAGAGCTAAAGCAGCAGCAGCTCCTACTGATGTGGACGCCGCCACCGAGGGAGCGACGCCGTGGAGGAAGTGGCCGGCGACGCCGCCGTGGATGGAGCTGCGCCGTGTCGGCTCGGGATCGAGCGCCGGCAGCACCGTGAGATCGAATCAAGAAGAAAATGCGGCGATTAGTGTACAACCTCTTTGGTGGCGCCGATTAGGCCATAGCTTCATCCGAGGAAACGGTGATGAAGATGCTCTTCCGGTGGTGCAGGTGAAGATGGCGGTGTGGGAATGGAGGTGGCGCGAAAGACGAGGGGAACGTCGGGGCAGCTCCTTGGAGGTGGAGGACGGGGTGGCTGAACCGGCGGGACGACGAGATCGATGAAGGATCCTCATCCGGTATGGTGGATGAGGGACGTCGAGGTGTTGCTGTGGACGACATCGTCGGGGAAGAGGCTTGTAGCGACCAGACCTCAGACGGTCAAGTCTCTGTGCATCAGTGTCATCCCTGGATCAGTAATGCTGACACGCACAGTACTCAAAGGATTTATAACAGAGTAGCAATCACACACTTATTACATCGAATGTCTCCAAAAGAGAACTTATTACAATAAATATGGCTTAAGGCCATCTAATAAAGATAACAGCGGAAGGCTTGGAAGATAAGTGAGTCCATCAACTCCAACGGCATCACTGATTATAGAACCACGACCAAAGGCACCTTACTCGTCATCTGAAAAGTCTGCAACATGAAACGTTGCAGCCCGAAAACGGGCCAGCACATGGAATATGCTGGCAATGTAACACATAGAGAGTAATGAACAGAATAATGCTATACTACATGCATATATGGCTGGTAGAAGGCTCTATGGTTACAGTTTTGCGAAAAGCCAATTTTTCCCTACTTCAAAGGAATAAATTTTATTTAACTATCATGGTGGTTGTTAAACATTGATAATGGTTGACAGCATTCTCAATCCCAATTAAGTATCATCATCAAAAACCCAACAAAATTAATTAAAGTAACATGATGAGATTCACATGAAAATCCAGATACTAGATACTCAAGTTGTCCATAACCGAGGACACGGCTAACCATGATTAGATTGTACACTCTGTAGAGGTTTGCGCACTTTTCCCCACAAGACTCGATCTCCTCCGTTGTGATTCTCGCACTTCATGGTGTTTGAGAAACGGATGACCGAGACACAGTCTTTCAGAAGCGTTAACTCTCTACTCCGGGTAGACAGTACCACCTACATCCCCTACATCTGCTAGTCTACCTCTTCAAGAGCTCACACAACCTACTCAACTATGCTAGAGCCCATAATAGCTTGTGGCTGCACACGGAAGTTTCTAGCATGAATAATCTCATGATCCCTATGAGCCTGGGTGGCGGTCCAAAAGAAAAACAGGCAATCCTAGAATACCCAGGTACCTCAATCCACCCAGATGTGTGTTTTAGTTGCCACCTTAAGTTTAACCATTAATTAACAATCTCACATCTGTCATGGTAACACTCAAACCCAATCCACGTCTACTAGCATAGCATAACAATATAAGCAAACGTAGAAGTAACTCCCAAGGGTTTGATAATAAACAGGGCAATAGGTACTACCTCATCTACTTCCCAGAACCCACAATTTAATTAGATCCTAATCATGCAATGTTTGAGGGTTGATCTAATGCAATAAAACTGGGTAGTAAAAGTGGTATAATCAAAGTGTTACTTGCCTTGCTGATGATCCGGGAAACCTAGCGATTCGAAGTAGCAAGCGGCGCACTCCGGGTACTCTATCGCAAACAAACAAGCATACAATAAGTACTCATCTAATGCACAGGTAAAACTCAAATAAAAGATTTAACCAGAAAGTTCAACTTAAGAACTCCGGTTTGCAAAAAGAATCAAATCAAACGAAGCAAAAAAAATCAAACGGCGAAAGAAACTAGATTCGTTTACTAATCTGGACCTAAGTCAAATTTTACCGAAGCAAAAACGTGTTTGAGTTGGTTAAACGGAAACAGGCTTCGAGACAAAACTCTAGGCACTTGAATCGCCTGATTCCAATAAACGAGCGAAAAGAAAAACGAAAACGAAAAACAGATCGGAAATCGCGATCTCGAATAATCGCAGAAAATCCGAGAAAAAGAAAACTGACGAACTGTTTAACGAACGGACGTTCGTTAACAGTAGCTAAACGAAGAACGCGTTCGTTAAAACGAACGAACGAGCGCACGCTCGGTAAATAAGAAAACCGAAAAAACCAAAAGGAACCGATCTAAAAAAACCTAGGGTTTTCAAAAAAACCGGATCGGTTTCTTTAGAAAAACCAGGGC
>NC_057808.1:303214356-303244965 GCF_018294505.1 Triticum aestivum | reverse complement strand
CGGGGGGCGGCGGCGGCGTCTTGGGGCTCCAGGGGGGCCCCGAGGTGGCTTTTAAATGGGCGGGGGGGAGACGGCAGCTTGGGGAGGGGCCAAGGCGGCGGCGGAGAGGAGTCCGGCTCAGACTCCTAGTCCGGGTCGGCGGCGGTGACGCGCGGCGCGGAGGCGGCAACGCAGAGGCGGGCCGGCCTGGCTCAGCTGGGCCTTCGGCCCAGTCGGGTGCGGGCGCGTTTTTTTAAACAATTCCGCCGAAACTATAAAAAATCAAAAAATAAAATAAAATTTTAAAAATACCAAAATAAATTTCCACCGTCTAAATAAAATATTTAGAACAAAATGAGCATTTTCTTGACCTTAAAATGCAATTTTGAAAAACGTGCAATTTTTCTAAATTCAAATAAAATAGCCAAAACACCAAATAAAATAAAATATGATTTTTTTATTAAATCCTCAATATTTCTTATTTTTGGGAAAGTCATTTTATTCCCTCTCTCTTATTTTTAGAAATGAAATAACTGAAGATAAAATAAATAAAATCAAATGATCCTATTTTCAAAATTCGAGAAAACTCAAATATGAAAATAACGAAATCCCCAACTCTCTCCGTGGGTCCTTGAGTTGTGTAGAATTTCTAGGATCAGACCAAAATGCAAATAAAATATGATATGCAATGATGCTCTATGTATAACATTCCAAATTGAAAATTTGGGATGTTACAAACCTACCCCCCTTAAGATGAATCTCGCCCTCGAGATTCGGGTTGGCTAGAAAATAGGTGAGGGTGGTCCTTCCGTAGATCTTCCTCTCGCTCCCAGGTGGCTTCATCCTCGGTATGGTGGCTCCACTGAACTTTGCAAAACTTGATAACCTTGCTGCGTGTGACTCGGCTGGCATATTCGAGAATCTTAACTGGTTTCTCCTCGTAGGTCAAATCGCTATCCAACTGAATCGCTTCCAGCGGCACGGTATCTTTCAGCGGTATATCAGCCATCTCTGCGTGGCACTTCTTCAACTGGGAAACGTGGAACACATCGTGAACTCCTGACAATCCTTCGGGTAATTCCAACTTGTAAGCAACTTCTCCCATACGTTCCAAAACTTTGTATGGTCCTACAAATCGTGGCGCTAACTTTCCCTTAACTCCAAAGCGCTTAACTCCTCGAAGTGGGGATACACGAAGATAAACTCGGTCTCCGACTTCGTAAACTGTTTCCTTGCGTTTTGAATCCGCATAGCTTTTCTGCCTGGATTGGGCTACCTTGAGCCTATCGCGAATCAACTTCACCTTCTATTCAGACTCCTTAATCAGATCTGGTCCAAACAACTGGCGGTCTCCAACTTCAACCCATAACAATGGTCTTCTACACCTCCTTCCGTACAAAGCTTCGAAAGGGGCCATCTTCAGACTGGATTGATAACTGTTGTTGTAAGAAAACTCTGCATATGGCAAATTGTCATCCCAACTAGATCCATAATCTAGCGCACAAGCTCTCAACATGTCCTCCAAAATCTGATTTACTCTTTCGGTCTGTCCATCTGTTTGTGGATGAAAGGTTGTACTGAACTCTAGCCTGGTACCCAAAGTTTCATGTAATTGATGCCAAAACTTTGAGGTAAGCTGGGTTCCTCTATCTGATACAATGCTCCTCGGAACTCCGTGCAGACATACGATCCTGGTCATGTATATCTTTGCCAACTTAGCACTGTTGTAAGTGGTCTTCACTGGGATGAAATGAGCTACTTTCGTTAAACGATCGGCTACAACCCATATTGAGTCATAGCCTGAACGAGTCCTTGGCAATCCAGTGATAAAATCCATTCCTAACTTGTCCAACTTCCATTCGGGTATCGGCAATGGCTGTAACAATCCTGCTGGCTTCTGATGCTCTGCCTTCACTCTCTGACATACATCACAAACTGCTACATACTCTGCAATATCTTTCTTCATTCCGGTCCACCAGAAAGTATCCTTCAAATCCAAATACATCTTGGTATTTCCTGGGTGAATCGAATACAGTGAATCATGGGCCTCTTGCAGAATCAACTTCCTAATCTCCGGGTCGTTAGGCACATAAACGCGGTCCTCAAACCATAAGGTATCGTGCTCGTCCTCACGAAATCCCTTGGCCTTTCCTTTGCTCATGTTCTCCTTTATCTTGGCAATCTCCTTGTCAGCCTTCTGAGCTTCCCTGATCTTATCCATCAGAGTAGACTGAATTTCTAATGCTGCTACATAGCCTCTCGGAACTATCTCCACACATAGCTCGCGAAGATCCTCGGCTAATTCTTTCGGTAACTCTCCGGTCATGAGTGTGTTGACATGGCTCTTGCGGCTCAACGCGTCTGCTACTACGTTAGCCTTTCCGGGGTGATAATGCAATCTCATATCATAATCCTTTATGAGCTCCAACCATCTCCTTTGCCTGAGATTCAACTCCTTCTGCGTGAAGATGTATTTCAAACTCTTGTGATCCGTGTACACCTCACAGTGGTTTCCGATGAGAAAATGTCTCCATGTCTTTAGCGCATGTACTACGGCTGCTAACTCCAAATCATGCGTAGCATAATTCAGCTCATGGGGCTTAAGCTGTCGTGAGGCATATGAAACAACTCTTCCTTCCTGCATCAGCACTGCTCCTAGTCCTCGACGTGAAGCGTCGCAGTAAACTTCATAATCCTTGTGCTGATCTGGCAAAATCAACACTGGTGATGTAACCAAACGTTTCTTCAATTCCTGAAAACTAGCTTCACATTCCTCAGTCCAATTGAACTTGGTGTCTTTCTTCAACAGCTCCGTCATGGGTTTTGCAATCTTCGAGAAATTCTCAATAAATCTCCGGTAGTATCCTGCGAGTCCAAGAAAACTCCGGATTTCTCCAACTGACGTGGGTGATTCCCAGCTTGTTACTGTGTCAACTTTGGTGGGGTCTACTGCTATTCCTTCTCCGGATATAACGTGTCCGAGGAATCCAACTTCCTTCAGCCAAAACTCACATTTGCTGAACTTGGCGTATAACTGATGTTCTCTGAGCTTCTCAAGTACCAAACGCAAATGCTCCTTATGCTCCTCTTCGTTCTTTGAGTAGACCAAAATGTCATCAATGAACACTACGACGAACTTATCCAAAAACTCCATAAACTCTTTGTTCATCAGGTTCATGAAATAGGCAGGGGCGTTAGTCAGACCAAATGACATAACGGTATACTCATATAGCCCTTACCTGGTGGTAAAAGCCATCTTAGGTATATCCTGCTCTCGAATCTTCAACTAATGGTATCCCGATCGCAGATCGATCTTGGAAAATACCTTAGCTCCTTGCAATCGGACAAACAAATCATTGATCATCGGCAGTGGGTACTTGTTCTTGATGGTCACTTCATTCAGTCCTCGATAATCAACAACCATCCTTAACGATCCATCCTTCTTCTCCACTAGAAGCACTGGCGATCCCCAAGGTGAAGAACTTGGGCGAATATAGCCTTTATCCAGTAACTCCTTAATTTGCTTCTTAATCTCCTCCAAATCTTTTGCGGGCATTCTATACGGTCTCTTAGATATTGGCCCTGTGCCTGGCAAAAGCTCAATCAAAAACTCAATGTCTCTATCCGGTGGCATGCCTGGCAACTCTTCTAGAAATACGTCAGGAAAATCCTTCACCATTGGTACTTCCTCCTGTACAACTCCTGATAAGGAATTCACCTGAGTCCTCTTCGGCATATGCCGGGATACATAATCCTTCTTCCTTCTGGGGTGGTAAGCAAAATCGACTTACTGGCGCACTCAATGTTCCCTCCATACTTCGATAACCAATCCATGCCTAATATCACATCCAATCCTTGCGATTCCAGTACTATTAGGTCCGAGGGAAACACGTAGTTACCAGTCCTTAATGGTAACCGATCACACCATAAACTAGCCATATACTCTGCTCCTGGCGAGGTTACTAACATGGGTGACCTAAGGGCTTGGGTTGGCAGTTTATACTTATCCACAAATCCCCTTGATATGTATGAATGCGATGCACCAGTATCAAAAAGAACGAGTGAAGTAAATGACTTAACCAAAAACTTACCTATTACTGCATCTGGCTGAGCTTCAACCTCCTCCACGCTAACATGGTTCACATGTCCTTTGTTGAAAGGGTTCGGCTTCTTCCCAGAGCTTCCATTGCCATTTCCATTCTAGGCTTCAGGACAGTCATTGGCATAATGTCTAGTCTTCTGACACTTAAAGCAAGTGACTTGGCTCAGGTCTCTCTTAGCTGGGGTTGAAGGGTTGGTACGGTTCTGGACGTTGCTTCCTCCATTCCCATTACCATTCTTGGGGCCATTATGGTTGTGCGAACATCCTCCATGGGTATGCTGAAATGGTCCTCCTGATTTCGGGGTAAAATGTGGCTTCTGCTGAGCTCCAGAATTGTACTTCCCTTGTCCATACTCCCTCTTATGGTTTTCAATCTGCTGCTGCTTCCCTTCAATCATGAGAGCTCTATCTACCAACTCCTGGTAGTTGTTAAAGGTTGCTACCATCAACTGCATGCCCAGATCATCATTCAGTCCTTCCAGAAACTTCTCCTGCTTGGCTGCATCTGTAGCAACGTCATCTGGGGCATAACGTGCTAGTTTACTAAAGTCCTCTACATACTGGCCTACGGTGCGTCCTCCCTGGCGTAAGTTGCGAAACTCACGCTTCTTCATGGCCATAGCTCCTGCTGAAACATGGGCGGTACGAAAAGCTTGCTGAAACTGGTCCCATGTGACAGTGTCAATAGGGTGTGTGGCTGTGTAATTCTCCCACCATGATGCTGCGGGTCCATCAAGCTGATGTGCGGCAAAATGCACTCTTTCCGCATCTGTGCATCCTGCAGTGGTCAACTCCCTTCCAACTTTGCGGAGCCAATCATCTGCAACAATCGGCTCGGTGCTACTGGAATACACCGGCGGATTCAGTCTAAGGAAACGGGTTAAGTGATCAACAGGTGGTGGAGGTGGTGGGTTGTTGTTGTTGTTCCCCTGATTCTGATTCTGGACTAGTAACTGCATCAACGCATTCTGCTGCTGGATCAACTGGGTGAGCTCCGGCGGGAAAGCAAATCCGGTGTCACGTCTCGGAGGCATCTGAGGGTTTTAGAAAAGATGAGAAGTCAGAATAGAATGAGGTCTAGAGAGAAAACACTACCCATATGCACATGAGACGAAAGCAAAAAATATCGCTCAATCAATTCAAACAAGGGCATACAATCGATCTAACTATCGTTACAAAGTGCTCGGACTATACTCTATACATGGGGTATACTACTACTGATATGGTGGTCTACTAGAAATTTTGATCGGTCGAAGACTCCATGATATCTGCTCCAGCTTCATCAACATAGTCATCTTCACTGGGGTCTGAGTCGGTGTCGTCGATGATGATGTAGTTATCCGGGCAAGTGCAATCATCGTCTTCTCCTCCTGGTGCTGGGTCTCCCATGGATACTCCGATCTTCTTCACCAGGTCGTCATTCTTCTCCAATAACGTGGCTATCTCCTCCTCATATCCATCGCGTGTAGACTTGAGTTCTTCCTCCAGCTCCGTGATCTTGGTCAATGCCTTCTTCAGATCCGTCATGCCTGCACACATCTGGTTCTCCTGGCGACGAATGTGCTGGTTTAACTCCTGGATGAAAGCTGCAATTGATCTATCCTTCTTGGTGCTGATCATCTCCCATTGCTCATCTCGGCGCCCACAAATCTGGTAGATAGTATCCTTAAGCTCCTTGTGGTAAACTTCTCCAATGCGTCCCATGGTAATGTGGGCTGCCATGCTCCTTCCTAGACTCCAGGTTGGTGCATCAAAGGAAAACTCTATGGGCTCAGTGACGGGCATGAACGTCCTTCCTGGTACTTGAACTTGAATCAACCAAATGCTCCTCTTCTAGTAGTGTGGCGTTGTAGGTTCTGGTGAAGCTTGGAATTCTGATGTTCAGGTATCTAGTGACTTCCTTCAAGTGGCGTCCAAAGGGTGTATCCTCATCTGGTTGCATGAACTTGTTCCTTGCATCCGCCATCCTAAAAGAGTAGAAAATGGAGAGGAGTCAGAAATGAGAAGAGAGTAGTGATCTATGGTTTAAGCTTAGTGGTCGTGTCCTATAGTCAGCGTGTGCTCTGATACCATCTTGTAGCGACCAGACCTCAGACGGTCAAGTCTCTGTGCATCTGTGTCATCCCTGGATCAGTAATGCTGACACGCACAGTACTCGAAGGATTTATAACAGAGTAGCAATCACACACTTATTACATCGAATGTCTCCGAAAGAGAACTTATTACAATAAATATGGCTTAAGGCCATCAAATAACGATAACAGCGGAAGGCTTGGAAGATAAGTGAGTCCATCAACTCCAACGGCATCACTGAGTATAGAACCACGACCTAAGGCACCTTACTCGTCGTCTGAAAAGTCTGCAACATGAAATGTTGCAGCCCGAAAACGGGTCAGCACATGGAATATGCTGGCAATGTAACACATAGAGAGTAATGAATACAATAATGCTATACTACATGCATATATGGCTGGTAGAAGGCTCTATGGTTACAGTTTTGCGAAAAGCCAATTTTTCCCTACTGCAAAGGAATAAATTTTATTTAACTATCATGGTGGTTGTTAAACATTGAGAGTGGTTGACAGCATTCTCAATCCCAATTAAGTAGCATCATCAAAAACCCAACAAAATTAATTAAAGTAACATGATGAGATTCACATGAAAATCCAGATACTAGATACTCAAGTTGTCCATAACCGGGGACACGGCTAACCATGATTAGATTGTACACTCTGCAGAGGTTTGCGCACTTTTCCCCACAAGACTCGATCTCCTCCGTTGTGATTCTCGCACTTCATGGTGTTTGAGAAACGGATGACCGAGACACAGTCTTTCAGAAGCGTTAACTCTATACTCCGGGTAGACAGTACCACCTACATCCCCTACATCTGCTAGTCTACCTCTTCAAGAGCTCACACAACCTACTCAACTATGCTAGAGCCCATAATAGCTTGTGGCTGCACACGGAAGTTTCTAGCATGAATAATCTCATGATCCCTTTGAGCCTGGGTGGCGGTCCAGAAGAAAAACAGGCAATCCTAGAATACCCAGGTACCTCAATCCACCCAGATGTGTGTTTTAGTTGCCACCTTAAGTTTAACCATTAATTAACAATCTCACATCTGTCATGGTAACACTCAAACCCAATCCACGTCTACTAGCATAGCATAACAATATAAGCAAACGTAGAAGTAACTCCCAAGCGTTTGATAATAAACAGGGCAATAGGTACTACCTCATCTACTTCCCAGAACCCACAATTTAATTAGATCCTAATCATGCAATGTTTGAGGGTTGATCTAATGCAATAAAACTGGGTAGTAATAGTGGTATGATCAAAGTGTTACTTGCCTTGCTGATGATCCGGGAAACCTAGCGATTCGAAGTAGCAAGCGGCGCACTCCGGGTACTCTATCGCAAACAAACAAGCATACAATAAGTACTCATCTAATGCACAGGTAAAACTCAAATAAGAGATTTAACCAGAAAGTTCAACTTAAGAACTCCGGTTTGCAAAAAGAATAAAATCAAACGAAGCAACAAAAATCAAACGGCGAAAGAAACAAGCTTCGTTTACTAATCTGGACCTAAGTCAAATTTTACCGAAGCAAAAACTTGTTTGAGTTGGTTAAACGGAAAGAGGGCTTCGAGATGAAACTCTGGGCGCTTGAATCGCCTGATTCTGATAAACGAGCGAAAAGAAAAACGAAAAACAGATCGGAAATCGTGATCTGGAATAATCGCAGAAAATCCGAGAAAAAGAAAACTGACGAACTATTTAACGAACGGACGTTCGTTAACAGTAGCTAAACGAAGAACGCGTTCGTTAAAACGAACAAACGAGCGAACGCTCGCTAAATAATAAAACCAAAAAAACAAAACGAACCGATCTAAAAAAACCTAGGGTTTTCAAAAAAACCGGATCGGTTTCTTTAGAAAAACCGGGGCGGCGGGGCGGCTCCTCGGCTCGGCTCCGGCGGGGTTCTGGCGCGGCGGCAGGACGGCATGGGGTGGCGGGGCTGCGGCGGCTTCGGCGGGAGGCGGCGGCGGTGAGGGGCTCCGGCGACGGCGGGCTTCGGCGGCGGCGACTTGGGGCTCCAGGGGGGCCCCGGGGTGGCTTTTAAAGGGGGTAGACGGCGGCTTGGGGGAGGGGCCCAGGCGGCGGCGGAGAGGAGTCCGGCTCGGACTCCTAGTCCGGGTCGGCGGCGGCGATGCGCGGCGCGGAGGCGGCGGCGCAGAGGCGGGCCGGCCTGGCTCAGCTGGGCCTTCGGCCCAATCGGGTGCGGGCGCGTTTTTTTAAACAATTCCGCCGAAACTAAAAAATCAAAAAAATAAAATAAAATTCTGAAAATACGAAAATAAATTTTCACCGTCTAAATAAAATATTTAGAACAAAATGAACATTTTCTTGGCCCTAAAATGCAATTTTGAAAAACGTGCAATTTTTCTAAATTCAAATAAAATAGCCAAAACACCAAATAAAATAAATAAAATAAATGAATTAATTGAAGATAAAATAAATAAATCCTCAATATTTCTTATTTTTGGGAAAGTCATTTTATTCCCTCTCTCTTATTTTTATAAATGAATTAATTGAAGATAAAATAAATCAAATCAAATGATCCAATTTTCAAAATTCGAGAAAACTCAAATATGAAAATAACGAAATCCCCAACTCTCTCCGTGGGTCCTTGAGTTGTGTAGAATTTCTAGGATCAGACCATAATGCAAATAAAATATGATATGCAATGATGCTGTATGTATAACATTCCAAATTGAAAATTTGGGATGTTACAAGGCTCCGGCTGGGTGGCGGACGGAGCAGGGTGTGGGGTTTCGTCGCGGGTTTCCGCGGGCTCGGTGTACGAATGGGTGGGCGGATGGGATGGCAGTGGGGAACCATGGCTTAGGGACGCGCTTGTCCGAAATGTGGGGTAAGTTACGAAAGTACCCCCACCGATTTTAGGCGGTTTTATCGGTTCAGGGGTACCACGGGCATTTCGCGTGTCGGGATTTCACAGTTGGTGGGAGTTTTCGCGCGCGTTGTAATTTCGGAATAGCAAGGCGCGGGTTCAGATGGAGGTAGTTGTCGGAGCACGACGAGACAAAGATATATCTTAAATATTTTAGGCTAACAGGGCGCGGGTTGAAATTTCCGGACGGGCCTAACGTGTACTGTACCAAATCAATGCGCACTACAAATTTCATTCAAAACTTTGAATTCATGTTATGTTCAATTAAAATATTTTTCTATGTGTATAATGCATGCAACCTACTACTCAAATGAACGTTTTAGTGCATTCCAAACGTATATACTACCGCTTCAATATGAACTAAATTTTAATTCGTTTCTCTATTTGAATAAGATCTACAGTAATGATTGTTGTGAAGTCAAAGCATTTGAATTCGTTTCTCTGTTTTAATAAGATATACAATCATCATTATTGTCAAGTTAAACCATCGTTTGTGTATTATCTTCACAGCACACCACATGATTAGTCTCGAGTTACATATGAACTATGTGTACTATATGAACTCGAACTCGATTTTTTGAATCCACTTTATTTTGATTTCAAATCACATTACATTTCTAGCTCTAGCTAGATCTTCATAATCTAAACCATGTCTCATATGTATAATGTGTTTATCACAATATGTATGGTGCCCCGCCCCCTACGCCTACAAGTATTTAGATGTGAGTTGCAAACACCACACATTACCACAAATTCAAATAAAATGTGAGAATGTTCGATATATAGTATTGTTTAGATTGTTCGATATTTAGTTGTAAGCTGCAAACGCCACACATTATCACAAATTCAAATAAAGTGTGAGATTGTTCGATGTATAGTATGGTTTAGATTGTTCAGCATTTAGCTGTGAGTTGCAAATGCCATGCATTATCACATTATGGTATAACATGTGCACAACACGTGTATCACCGCTATATTCATGCATGCAATGTTTGAAACACTATGATCTCCTATTCAAATATATGAATCCGCTTTCATATCAAATTATGATCTTTGTTAGTCTCTTACACACACACAATCCTCTAACCTTTGTAGCTACCACTAACTTTCTCTCGTGCATGCACACGCCCTCCTCGCCCTCCCCCTCCCTCGGCATTCTATCCACCGGGCACATTCAATTTTTTTCTTTAGGTCGTTCTCCCAGAGTCTCCACAACTCCTTTCCGACACACACCGATCGATAAACCTCTCCAGTGATGCCTGCCTACAACATAAACACACACCTTCAATCTCCTCCTTTATGTGTTCTTGCCTCGTGTCTATCATACGGTCACACACACGTGTAAACTCTCGCCCCTCTTTTCATCGATCTCACAACCACACACTCCTCCCCCTATCTAGCTAGTAGCTGGGCCTCTCGCGCCACCTCCTAGCTCCATTCTCTCTGTCTATCCGTCTCGCTGGGCCTTATTTGCCTCTAACAAATGGACGTACACCGACTGATCTCTCGCTATACATATAGCTAGCTAGGTCCTTATAACTCGTTTTTACCCACGCGTCGATTGATCTACCTCATTAGTTGTGTCTCTCCCTTCCTCCGACAAACAACAGTTGATCTACCGATCTAGTTAGGTTTGCTTACCAAACACATGGTTCCCCTTCATCATCCATGGATGCGTCCCGACAGATCTATCATGCACAGGCACACACAGAAACACATCCCCACTCTTATTGATAACATTGCAGTTCCACCCTCAGTTTGTCTAGTAGGCCTTTCCCACCATCTTCGAGAAGCAACTCCATCACCCGTCCAGCACTCTACCCCTCTCCCTCCCTCTCTCTCTCCTCTCTCTCTCTATCCCATCATATTTCCCTTCCTTCAGTTATGTATGGATGTCGACCGATCTCCCTCAATAAATAGCTGGGTCTCTCCTTCTCAACACATATACAAGTCGTTCTACCTCTATAGTTAGGCCTCTGCCTACCCCTCCCCCACCCCCCTCCACCCCACACACACCGATACATCGAGAGCTCTAGTCATGTCTCCCTGCCACACACAAACTTGACATGTGCCCTCTAACATTCCGGTAGGCCAGTCACCCTATATCTTTGACTTGCACACACACACAATTTTGATGGCTCTCTTCATTGATCTCACACCCACCCACTTGATCCTCTCTTCGACTCTATCGATAGCTATGACCCCTCCCTCTCTTCTCGTAGATTGCCCGACCCTCTATATATGATATGGATAGGCCTCCATTTCACACACATTGCATGCAAACTTTTGTTTGAGATGTCATCGACACATATTCCCACAAATAATTCACGAAATCAACCCCCACCCCACCCCCCACCCCCACCCCAAAACAAAAAACACTCACGAACGCGGTTTGTATCTCTCACACACACCCACGTAGGTGGGGGGCGTGCACGAAGAGAAGAGGTGCATGCACGGCGCACGTACTCCCGTCTCTTTCCCAACCACACCCGCGTGGGTACATGGTGGAGCTCATTTCTGTACGAAAAAGGCAGCCCACGTGGTAATTTGGCACGTGTACTGGTTGTCCACTTGGTGGAGGGAGGATCGTTTACCACGGGTGAACAAACAAATTCCGACTTGACGCGTTATGTTAAATTAAAAAAAGAGGCAAACCATGTGGGGCCTACCTTAGAGGCAAGGCTCTATACACTGGAGTACTTTTGATGTGTCCCGTCAACTCGCAGAACGAGGAGAAGCTTGCTTAGTACGCCGTCTCCCCCGCCCACGGGCGCGGTGGCTCGCAGGATGAGGTGAAGCTTGCTCTGCCTTACGCCCGGTCCCTCGCCCATGCACGCGGTTGCTCGCAGGACGAGGAGAAAAATTTACTACTCCCTCCGTTTACTCCTCGTCCCTACTACCTTGGTTATAGAGATTATATCATATTGTTTGGAATATATATGTCCTTTAGTAGATTTCAATATGAACTACTAGTACATACTCCAAACACTGATGCATATAGACATATTTTAGAGTGTAGATTCACTCATTTTGCTCCGTATGTAGCACTCTCCCTCGCCCCTCGACCCTCGCCCACGTGGTGGACGTGCAGCAATTCATTCGGTCTCATATAGCCAGAACGATATATACTGCACTACCATTATTGCTCGACTTCCCGAAGAGGCGAAGAGCCAATCGCAAGGTTAATATTTTGGAGATGCCAAGCGCAAGGTTATAGGAGAACGAGTAGTAGGTGCCGCGTCATTTATAAATAAAGTTTTTTTTCTTCAGTGGCACGTACGCAATATGATAGGTTCATATGGAGAGAAAAGGAAACCGCTCCACTATATACATAGTCAGGACGGGCCAGCCTACACGGTTGCTTGCTGGGGTTGCTCTCTTCACACTCTCTCGCACAAAACAACTGTGGCCACATCTCTAACATCATGGCAGATCACGTCCGCTGGGGGAAGGGGTGGATGCTTAGTGTAGATGCGGTCGCCGTCGCTGACGGCGAAAACCCACTGTCGGCACGTCCCGATCAGGGGTCCCCGCCGTTCTCTCTCACAAAGCCGGTGAGGTTGCCTTCGTCCCTTGCTCACTGCCGCGACGTGGGAAGTTGCCGCCTCCCGCCGCCCTCCTCAAGGTTGAGCTACGTCCCTCAGGTACAACTCCCTTTACAGCCGGCTTGCACCACTGCTCCAGCTGCCCACATCACTCCCTATGGATATTTCTCTACTTATTTGCCCCGCACATACCTCTACTGGCTTCTACGTACTGTATTTGTGTCGAGTTTATGTCTCATCAACTAGTCCCAGTAATCTTATTCTAATCACGCTTCTTCAATTTCTTTGCCACGGGGATGCTCATCTTGATTTTGGTGAAACTGCACAAAATGATCCGATGGTCAAAAGGTTGCGAACTTCATTTATTAGGAAGATCGAACGTTGCCAGCAAATTGAAGCCTGATTAGGGTTCACGGTTCAAGGGCTAGGGACTGCATGGATCGTTTTTTCTTTAGCTGCCTCCGTTCCAAAATAAGTGTCAACTTTAGTAGTAGTACAACTTTGTACTAAAGTTTGCACAAAGTTGAGACACTTATTTTGGAACGGAGGGAGTACATATTTGCTATGATCTGTCAATCATTGAGATGCAATAGCATGCATGTTAGTCTCCTTTGTATTTGATGAAATGTTGCAACGGGCAACCTTGGACACAAGATACATGTAACAGAAGCTGGAAGCTTCATAGCACTGTACAAATTTATCTCGCTGATAAATTACAGTACGTACTATACTAGTACTTCCTCCGTTCCTAAATATAAGTCTTTGTAGAGATTTCACCATGAACCACATGCGGATGTATATAGATGCATTTTAAGTGTAGATTCATTCATTTTGTTCCATATGTAGTTCACCTAGTGGAATCTCTACAAAGACTTATCTACTCACTACTAGGAATTCTCTATCCTCTCCTTGAGCCACATCATCAAAATTAATGTAGCCGTTAGATGAACTAAATCAGTCCATAATAGCCGTCTGATCTAGACGTTGAGAGGCTCCGCACTAAGCCACATGCAAGCATGCAGAAATACCGTGGCATGCATGTGAGTGGGTTTTAAATCACATCAACATGTCTGCATGCAAGCATGCACCGGTAGCATGCATGTAAGTGAGATTTTAAGTCCCATTAACATGTCAAAAAGAAAAATATAATCCCATTATGCAGTAGGAGTTGGCTGATCTTTTTTCCTTACGTGGGATGATCTAAATGATGATGGGAGTTTATTTAGTTTGGCTACCACATTTGTCATGCGGTTATTGAGTGTTTTTTAGTTCTATGAAATCGATAATTTTGCGCAGAGAGATATACGGCTGTTCCACGGAAATGCGCGGGGACTCATCTAGTAATATTTAGGAACAGAGGGAGTACTATGTAAAGAGTTAGGTGTCGCACGGTGATAGTGTGAGGTGGGCCATGTAATCACTGAGCCTGCGTGTTTTCACTGCTCTTGCACTCCTCCGCTGTAAGAATGGAGAAAATTGTAATCTCGTAGTACCTCCTTTCGCCGAAAGCGTGGGACATCCAGCAGTCCTACCACCTCAGTAATAAAGACCAATGAGCCGTCAAATCACATAGACCCAACAGTAAGTTGGATGGACGAAGCAACCATCACTCTTGCGCCAGTGAGAGGTCACGTCCGCTCTGCCCGGGCATGAATGCGGCACCGATTCTTTGGAGCGGCGCTGACAGTTTCGGGCGGGAAGCGCGCGCGGGCGATGGAGGGGCTTTGGGTGGGCCAGGCTGGTCAGGAGCGGGCGTGGCAGTTGTCTGCATGTCCCTACCAGACACGCCCGGAAACGAGAGGATGCACCGACTCTCGCGGCTAAAATCGTACACAACACACCATCTCTCTATAGGAGTAGGTCGATCTGTCGCTCTCTCTAACACACACATGCTGTTAAACACACACACACACACGCATGCACACGCACGCACCTTGGTCCCGTTGCACCTTCTAACGTGACTTATTACACCTAGACGGAGGGAGTAGTAAGTATACGAGATACGGTGGCACACTGACTTAAGTCGAATACAAGTGCCCAAAATTTGTGTGCATGTTATAATAAGGATTCACTTAAAATAGTACATGAGCGAACAGAGGGATCAATTGGACAGTGTTCCCGAGCAGTAGCGAGATGTGTGAGGTAAGATACACCGCTGGCGCTTTTAATTTTTCTTATTAATTTGTTTGTTTCACCCTCTGACTGGTGGGACCCAACGTACTACATGGAGAGAGGTAAGGTGACTAAGGCTGCATTATTTCTGCACCACTGTGGATAGTCTTACCACCAAAGCCACATGACATGATTATGATTGAAATCCCAATGACTCCCACACACACAAAAAAACACGGCATGCTTGTCACACGAATGCAAGAATGTATAAAAGGTTATTTTCCTCTCGTTGAACATAACGGGAGGGTTGTGTAGCTGGTTAGCATGTTCGCTCATCAAACTTGAGGTCTCGGGTTCGATAACTACACTTGAGCATAATTTGTGCCAGGAGGATTCTTTGACTGGTCAAAATGGATGGATACGGAGCTATACGATCTCGTAGTGACCGTATAATCACCTCATCACGTATAAGCTGTAGCCTCGGCCCTTGTTTTCTAGGGTTTGCATGCTTCACACTCTCTCTCCAGTATATATATACACGCTGGAGCCTCAGCGCTTGTAGTTGCTCTCTTCACACTCTCTCGCCCTCTCCAGATCTAAACAAGACTTCGTTAGCCTCTCTCTCCCCTCACTGCTGCTCAAAGAGCCGGCAGGATCCGTCCGCCGGGAAGGGAAGGATGCTTAACGCTGTCGCCGTCAGCGAGGGAGGGAATCCACTACCGGCGCAGCTGTTCACTTTCACCCAGCGGCGGCGTGGGAGGGCCTCCGACCCCTTCTTCTTCGCCGCCGTCCCATCGCCCACCGAACCACGCCCCAAGAACCGTAAGGTATAATTTACTTACTCCACATGCATTGCTCTAGCTGCATGTATACCATGAATCTAGGACATGGTTCAAAGAGGAAAGGAGTGGGGGAAAGTAGTGGGAAAAGTTGTATATCGCATGAATCTAGGACGTGGTTCAAAGAGGAAATGAAGGGGGAAAGTTGTATAGCATGAATCTAGGATGTGGTTCAAAGAGGAAAGGAATGGGAAGTAGTGGGGAAAGTTGTATCGCATAAATCTAGGACGTGGTTCAAAGAGGAAAGGAAGGGGCGAAAGTACTAGTACAGAGTGGCTATCCAGCACCTACGTTGGTCGAAAAGGGAAAACAATGACAAACGCAGTACGCACATCTGTAACGAACTGATCTTTTGTTTTGGGGGACAAGGCTGTAGAGTTTGAGCAGGACTAGATTTGCTGCACTCACATAGGGAAAGGTGTCTAAAGATAACAAAACTGGGACCAACACAAATATGCTCCTTGGTTGTTTTGTTCTTTGTTGCAACAGACTGTGCATGACCATAGTACATCGGTCCTGTGCAACTCATTAGCTGTTGTTAATCTAAGGCCCTCTTTGGTTAAAAACTCCCTAGTCCCTACCTGCTTGGTTCCAGGGACTAAACATGGACTAGAGGTTATTAAATGACATGCTAAAATACCATGTTACCCCTAGTAATGAACTAATAGAGACAAGGTGCGATGCGTGGCAAGGGCAACTGTTGGAAAATGTCCCAAAAAGACTCCCTCGGGGTCTTCTTTCTTTAGTCCCAAATGCCCACTTTTAGTCCCTAAAAGTCCCTCTTGTTTGGTTTAGATGGGACTGACACGGAGTTTTTTAGTCCCTACACCAAAATGTCCCTGTAAACAAACACCCTCTAATAATGCCGCTGGAAAATTGATGCAATGCCACAGTTAAAAGCAAATTACATGTTTAACGAATTTTATTGTTAATATAATCTCTATGTTAATATTAGTCAATGCCACCGTTCGAGAAATGCTACTGTCTTGCTTTCTTTCCCATTTAGATAAGGTAGATGCTTCTTTTTGTTGGCTTCTGTGTCATCCACCATTATTGACCACTAATTGTTTCCTTTGCACCTTTGTGTAAACATGGTTATCTACTTCACCTCGTTGCCATTGTGACCTTTTGTTGCACTGCACAAAACACTTTTGTTTTAAGAGTGTTTTGTGCAGTTCAACCAAAATGTCACGCCGACAACGTTGCTTGATTGCTTGATCTTAGTGGAACTGCACAAGAGGAGATCTTACTTCCTATCCGTGTTGGCAAATTTGGTTCAGATCTTCTTCTTGTGAGTTGTTTGAATTCCGCATCATGAGAGGTCAGTACTAGCCTTCTTTCACATGATTCTGCAGTGTGCTTTCATATGTTGTGCTACTTGTACGATAATGTTGCTTGATTTTAGTGAACTGCACAAATGGAGACAAGACTTCCAATCTGTATGTGCACCGTAATATCCCATTGAGGTAAGATAAGGATATTTCGCAACTGTTGGCCTGTATTTTGCCACTTTCATCAGAAAATTAAGTTTAGTACTATACTTGTGCTCCCTAATTGACATCCCAAATCTTACATTGAAGGCGAAGCTTGTCTGTTATTGAACCAAGTGATGAAGGGGAAGAACAAGCGGAAGAAAAACAAAAATCAACTCCCGGTGTTGTAATGAAGCACTGGAACTGTGATGACACAAGTAATGATATAGTTTTGCATCTTATTTTATTGCTATGGCTGGAACGAGCAATTGTTTTGCCACTGATTTGATGCCACTCTTAATGTAATACGTAATTATCTCTACTTGTGCAAACAGGGATCTTCTTTGAAGATACCATATATTTTAGTGGAACTGCACAAGAAGATGTTGGAAACATTAAACTAATCGAAGAGTATATAGTAAGCATGGCCACCACCGTAGATAGCAACAGATGGTTCCTGAGAAGTGCTTCATCTGTATACTCTACACAATAAGCCTCCTGACAAAGGTTGGTACTCGCCCACTGATTTCATCCATATGATTGAGCTTTGTCATCTCTATTGGTGTTGTGCTACTGTTTAGATACTGTCATGAAAAAGTGGTATTGTCCTTGAGAAGTGATTCATCTGTGCTGTTTTAAATATTTCCTTTCCTTTTTTTCGAGCAAATAGGGATGCTAGCATTTAGTAGTCCTCTTGTCTTTGCACAACAGGATCATCTTCCTCTGAAGAAGAATATGGAGTACGTGAAGTGACTAGTTCCGATTATGCCAGGATGAAGAAGCCCTGTCTATCTTCTCATCAGAAGGAGCAGTTGAAGGATGGTTACATTACTCCCCACAAGACCAAACTAACTTCAGCTCAGAAGGACTGACAAATCTCCATTTTTTTGCTGTGATGCGCGAGTACAATGTTGTTCTAGGATTCTTTCTGGTGAGTTCCATTTTTCTAAAAGTGTACTCTACAGGGACCATGTAGGTGCCTGTTTAAACTGTCAATTCATAGTACAGTTTGCTTTATACTAATCACTTTTTTGTATTTGTACAAACAGGGGTGCTCAGCTTGATTTCAATGGGAACTGCAAAAAATGTTCATGAATACATCGCATCATTCATTTCCACCACAAGAAAGGAGGTGCCGATAAGTTCAAGGCGTTGCCCTTCTCGAATAAATAAGTTCAAGGCGTTGCAACATATAAGGGCGAAATCATACAAGCTACGCGCGAATTTGGTTGATTTTGGTGGAACTGCACAAAAAGAACAGCTGGTTTATTTAGCACGAGGTGCCATGTCAATGTCCGAACTGATGGCAAACCCTACCCATTCCACAATCATAGGCATTTGATATTTTGGAATGGGACAACCTTGCCAAATTTTGCTCATTGATTTTAGCAAGACATGCGTTTGATATTTTCGAATGGGACGCCCTTTGCTGTCAGCAGCGTCGATCAATTTTTTCTTTATTCTTTATTTGTGAAGTAAATATTGCCTCTGACATGTGAGTCACTAAGATGCATAATCATCGATTGTTTTGAATGTTCTCTATGAATTGCCAGCCCTGTGTGTTTGATTGCAATGTACAGAAACGCTAAAAAGCTGCTCAAACTCTTTGTACTCCTTCTGTTCCTTTACTTCGCACATTGTGAAAGTGCATACTTTTTTGTATAAGATTGGTCAAAGTAGAGATACTTTGACTGCAGACAAAGCTTGTATGCAGACTAGAAAGGACCGTAGGGAGTACATGTGAAACTGCTGCAAACGAGGTGATCACCCTGGGAATAATGCTAGTACGTATTGTTTTGCATGTTCATCCAATGCCAGTGATACAGGAATTCGAACTAATCGAAATAAATTCATTCATACTCGATCGGATTTCATATAAACATGCCGGATTTCATTACATTTCATACATTCTTCAACTAAAAAGGGGTGCGCTGGAGGTATAATTAATTAACCGAAGCTACCCACCTATGTCTCGCTGAGCCGAACAGAAGCTTCAGTGACTTAACTGCAGGTGCAGTTGCGTAACTGACATGTGGCCTGTTGGGCCCACGTGTCAGTCAGCCAACTGCACTAGCAGTTAAGTAGAAGCAGCGTTCTTCTCCAGCGCAGCTCTCCGACTCCACGTCGCCGCCAAGAAGCTAATCGGCCGTCAATGGTCAACCCGCCTAGCTTGGCTTCAACCGGAGGGTAGTACTTGGACCCGAGCGGCGGCGACCTACCGTGTTCTACTCTTCCTCATTTTCTATGTGCCGCGGCCTCGGCGGCAGCGGGGCGGGGCCTCGGCGGAGCCGGCGATGTCCTCTGTCTCGTTGCCGGCGGGCGGTGCCTCGGCGGAGCGGTGGAAATCCTCCCCCTCGTTGCCGGCGGGGTGGGGCCTCGGCTGAGTTGGCGATGTCCTCTGCCAAGTTGTTGGCAGGGCAGGGCCTCGGCGGAGCCGGCGGTGTCCTCTGCCTCGTTGTTGGCGCCGCGGGGCCTCGGCGGAGCAGGGCCTCGTCGACCCCAGCGGAGCGGGGACTCGTCGGAGCCGGCATTGTCCTCTGCCTCGTCCTCGGTCTCGCCAAACAGCGCCTTGCCCGCTTCATCGCCCTCTTTGTAGGCGGCCGCAGCCTCCGCCACCCGCATGCGGTACCGCCAGCGCTCGAGGCGGCACTTGCGGGCGGAGCGGTACGAGTCGAGCAGCGCCTCCTGCTCCGCCCGCTCCGCGGCGATCTGCTCCTCTGCCTGCAGGTGCTCCTGGAGGAGATGGTGCTTGTAGGCGGCGTCGGCCTGCGCCTCTCGGAACTGCTCCTCACGCATCTGCCTCACCATGTCCATATATTGGGCACGGGCCTCGCCGATGGTCATGGTGCAATGCACCGGCGAGGATGGCGCAGAGGAGGGGGTTGGCACCGGATCGTCGACTACCATGTTCTCCATTGGGACGTCGTCGTCCTCCGGCTGCCTGCCGGCCAGCCGGTCGATAGCAATGGCTGCCATCTCCTTGTGGTCCATCGTCCGCCCGTCCCAAAGAGCGCTGGAGCGCGAGGAAGCCATGGTGGGCAGTAGTGGTGTGGACAGGAGAAAGCGAACGGATGCGGATGACCGCGGCTATGGCCGGCGCAGCAGTTTATATAGCAATGGTGGGCGGCGGAGGGACGGACGTGTGGTGCCGGAGTAGCCGCCTCGGCAACCGCGTATCATTTATGTGGACGGCAGATGGACGGACGGACGGCACTTGTGTCGTTTGAAGGCGGAGCAATCGCCTGCACCGGGAAGCGGGGCGGGCGGCGCTGACTGTTTCGGGCGGAAAGCGCGCGCGGGCAAGGAGATGACTTTACTTGGAGAGGATGACAATGGGGACCCACCAGGGCCATAGCCTCACGTACGCAAGTGCCTCCTTATTATATATATATAACTATAATTTATTTTGCTTCCTCCTGGTTTCCTGACATCACGGTCCCACACCATTGTCAACCCATGTACTCCCTCCTTTCCGGTTTATTAGGCTTATCTCAAAATTTTAGTTTTTCCATTTTATAAGGCTCAATTTGGTTGTTTTCCATCACATGTTCAGATTCCAAGGTGCATTAAATCATTGCATGCAAGTATTAAGAGAAAATTGACCAATGCATGTAATTTATGCATGCATGCATTGCAATTAATGCATTGATAAACATAATTTTTTGAGGATAACAAGAGCATTAATTAGGTGCTTTTGCAAAACTACAAAAAGTATTCCACCACTCGCCATCTACCTTGATTGGTGAGATTTTTGAATTGAGCACTATAAACCGGAAAGGAGGGAGTAGTCAATAAACGAGAGAATTGCACAAGAAGCGGCCGACAGCTGGGACCAAGCAGCTTGAGCAGTATTTGTGTTTTTGAGGTGTGAGCACTGCAGAGTTTTTCGATGTTTAGCCCAGATATTAATTTTTCTCCTCTGAACAACAACGAAAACATCGCTGCAGGTATTAACTGGGCGGGCTGTGGCCCGTCTAGCCCAGGCCAGATATCTAGCCCAGATATTAATTTTTTTCAAGCTGAAAATGGCTAGCCCAGCTATACTTTTTTTAGGAATACCCAGGCAAGGTCAAGTTGTTATTCTCCGCCCCGCTAGGCTGCAAATCTTTCCTAGGAGGGATGCATTAGGCTTAACAAGAAAATGGGCTTTAAGAAATAATAAATGGGATGTAATTATAAAAACTGGGCAGTAACTATAAAAAAATGCACCAAACACGTAATTACTTTATAAAATATTATTTTTGGATATTGAAAATTTTAATTTCATTAATTTTTGCGAGCGCAATGTTTCGTTGGATTTTTACGTAATATAAATTTATATTGAAATTGTATTTAATCTGACTAGAAATTTTGGGATAAAAATATTTCGAATCCCATCAAAATGTGGGAAATTTTATTGAATTCTGTTTTGAACGGTTGGTTGAAATGGGTTGTACTTTTAACAAACTGTAAATGGGCTGTAGTAAATTCCATTAGAATTCAAAAATGGGCTGCACATTCTTACAAATCTCAAATGGGCTATAAGTTCTCTGCCACACACTTCTGGCCTTACTAAGTTGATGCGTCCCCTAAAAAAAGAGAGTTGACGCCTATGCAAGGCTTTGTCAACTTATAGTCAACACACGGTTCTAGCAGCAGTGGCCGTTGGATGTCCATCCAACGGATGCCGTGCTTCTTCTTCAATCTCGGATATTCTAGCTTCACCCGCCCAAAAAATGATTCCTCCCCTGACATCTGGGGCGCACCGTTTCGGAAGCTGACCTATGGGCCTACTAAGTTGACGTACCAAGGGCTTTGTCAACTTAGTCAATATAAACGATTCTAGCTGCAGTGACCGTACGATGTCCAACCAACGGCCGTCATGCTTCTTCAACCTCTGGTCTTCTTGCTCCAGCCGCCAAAAGTAGCGTCGGTCGTGCCGCCTGCTGCGGAGGCCTCACCGCCCGCTACTACTCCCACCGCTGGCCAGGCCATCCCTCCACTCACCCACACCCCCTGTTATTCTACGTGACGGCAGCGCAGCCGAACCAGTGAACCCTCGTACTCCTCTCCGCGTGTGCATCCACTGCCGTGTCTTCCCCGGCTCTGCCTCGTCCCCTTCCTAGGCCTCGCCGTCGTCCACCGCCGTGGTGCTCTCAGTGCGGCATGGTCAACATGGTCAAGGAACGACTTCCATCGGACGTGGACTGTACGTTGAGAGGCTGACAGCTGGGTCCACGGCAGCCGCAAGGAAGTGCCTCCTTATTACGCGCACAATAATTATTCCTCCACCTGACAACGGGGACCCACCGGACGGGCCACCGTGTTTCGCGAAAAAATGATTCGCCCCCTAACTGCTGGGACCCACCAGCTAAATCTTCGCACGCAAGGAAGTGCGTCCGGGAAAAAAAGATTCGCCCCCCTGACTGCTGGGACCCACCAGCTACATCTTCGCGCGCAAGGAAGTGCGTCCGGGAAAAAAAGATTCGCCCCCCTGACTGCTGGGACCCACCAGCTACACCTTCGCACGCAAGGAAGTGCGTCCGGGCAAAAAAAACAAAATGATTCGCCCCCCTGACTGCTGGGACCCACCAGCTACATCTTCGCACGCACGGAAGTGCCTGACAGTCAGGACCCACCTGGTCGAAGCGTACGTAGCATTGCCATTCTGGTCGTGAACGTGTACGTACATATATACTAGTCGATGTAGAGGCACCCACGTGTCGTAGTAGAGGCGCGTACGTGTCGTAGTAGAGGCGCGCACGTAGCATGTACACGTACGTACAACGGCCAGTGTGCAAGAAAGAAAATACGGCCATGTATGTGTACATACGGGCGGGGTCTCGAACGCCTACTCGCGGATATGTACGGCCAGGGCTCGTGTACATGGCTGGGTTGGAACGGAGAAACAGCATCATCGTGTTCATGGGGAGGCAACGGAATGCGTCGTGTTCATGGGGAGGCAACGGAATGCGTCCTGTTCATCGGGAGGCAACGGAACGCGTGGGAGCCAACCGGCTGGGTCGGAACGGAATGCGTCGTCGTGTTCATCGGGAGGGCTTGGACGGAACAGGCGATGGAAACGAGGCCTGGCGTACCGCAGAACGGAGGAAACGGCCTTGTGTTCGGCCGGCCACGTTCGAAACAGGATCCTGTTCATCGGGAGGGGTCTGGTGTACCGCAAAATGGAGGAAACGGACCTCCTACGGTCGAAACAGGGGTCCTGTTGATCGGGAGGGGTGTGGCATACCGCAAAACAGACAAAACGGACTTTTGTTGGAGCGCTACGGTCGAAACGGGGGTCATGTTCATCGGGAGGGGTGTGGCGTACCGCAAAACAGACGAAACGGACTTGTGTTGGAGCGCTACGGTCGAAATGGGGGTCCTGTTCATCGGGAGGGGTGTGGCGTACCGCAAAACGGGACTCCACGGGATACTGTTCATCTCCACCGTCGAACTCCTCCAGCCTCCACGGGCTACCGTCGACCTCCTCCAGCCTCCACGGGCTACCGTCGACCTCCTCCAGCCTCCACGGGCTCCTGTTCATCCAGCCTCCACCGCGCGCTACTCCACCGGCTACTGTTCAACCACCCCTCCACGGGCACCCCTCCACCGTCTACTATTCATCCAGCCCTCCACGGGGTCGTCCTGTTCATCCAGCCCTCCACACCACGGGGTCCTCTTCATCCAGAGGCAACGCCACCGCTCATTGTTCATCCAACCCCCCTGCAACGCTCACTGTTCATCCAGAGAGGCAGCATCCATCGGCTTCAGTTAGCAGCAGTAGCGAAGGAATCGCTCGATCGGGTTCAGTTAACAGCCATCTATCGATCGCTCGAGTTCAGTAACGCGTAGCCTGCAGTGCAATCGCTCGGGTTCAGTTAGAGCCCAACGCCCTCGCTCGGGTTTAGTTAGAGCCAACGCCTCGCACACACGCGCGTATGTGTACGAGAGAAACGCGCATCGCTCGGCCCCCGACCACCCACTGTAACCGGGAACTCCCCGAAATTTTCCTCGGCCTCGCTTCTACCACAGTTTTTTCCGTCATGGACGGCCCAAAGAATGTCATGCAGCTGCGTCTCCGGCCCGCCCAGGACGAAAAGCCCATTTTCTGTCATGATTTTTTGTCATAGAAGTAGGAGCCCACCACATCTATGATGATACCGAGTTGTGTCACAATTATCGTCATAGAAGTGTCATATGTATGACAGAAAAAATTTGTTCGGCCCAAAATGTCACGGATGTGACTTTTTTTTGTAGTGTACCTTACATGTGAGGCGATCCTCCAGGGAGCCCTTCCACTTCTGCTGTCTCACTTAATTAATTAGGAATACTTAAGTACCACTAATTTATTGCTGCCTAATTTTCCTGTCGGGGTTAACAAATCTTTAGTAGGACCCTATGCTGAATCATGTACGTGTGTATGTTTGTCTATGGAGGTGAACCATGTGGTGGAGCAGGGAGGGAATATTATTAGTGTCATGATATAATATTGCTATTGTTTTGCATGTCAATTTATTGCCATTGGTTCAATGAGGCAATGTTTTGCGTATTGTCCATCATGAATTTGATGATACTATTTGAGTAATATGCTAATGTCTTCCTATCCTTTCTCACTAAGCTAATGAAGGTTTCACCTTGTTCCTACTTGTGCAAACAGGGATCATGTTGTGTCAGTCATACATTTTAGTGGAACTACACAAGACAATACAATGAACTGTATCCCAGCCAGTGCTTTAACTCTGCTGGAAGTTCTTGATAATCTTTCGATATAATCTCAGCACTGGTAAACAAGAGTGATATCAACCATACATTTGAAGTGCACAAAAATATATACTATTGTGTGATTCTAGTGAGTGCTTAATCATCTCTTATGGGACTACATGAATAAGCTTTTTTTCTCAGGTTGGTAAGGGCCTAAGGCCTTCATCCATATTAGTGTGTTGTCATCTCTATTTGTATCGTGCTACTGTCATGAGAAACTCCTTTATCTTTGCACGTTAAAGTTTTGCAACCTATGATAAATGGCAATGCTTTGAGTGTTGAGCTAATTGGCACTGATTAAATAAACTAATACCTCTCTTTAAGCAAGACTACTATGTTGCTAACTTTACCCATTAAGATAATGAGGGTGCTTCTATTTGTTAGTGTATGTTTCATCAACTAGTCCCACTATTACAGTAATCTCACTCTCTCAATATATGTGCCAACAGGGATGCTCGATTTTGGTGGAACTGCACAAAAACTTTGGGTGCTTCATTGCCTCGACAGCTTCCGTCCTTTCCTGTCAGTCGCTAATCTCGGCTTGCTTTCTTCCTTCGCTGTCAGTCGCTTCGCTTATCTCGGCTTCCAGTCAAAGGAAATAGTAATTGATATGCTACCTCACACAGGTTGGTACTGGTCTTTATCCTGATTATTATGCTTGTCATGTATTGGTAATTTGGTATTGTGCTACTGTTTGCCAATTTTATAAAGGAGTAACTTGGAGCCTGAACTCGCAGGCAAATCATTGCATTGGGTGATTTCAGTAGAACTGCACAAAATGACCAGATGGACAGATACTTATGCTGCTGCCATGTACTCCAAAGTTCACTCAGACAAGCATCGATGTTGACAAGAAGTGCCTATATTCATTCGAGTATCAACCGGCGTCAACCAGTTGTCAAACTCCCAAGTATTAGGAGACTGAACGCCAAAAATATTGCTTGGCGCATAGCCCCGAAGAACACAGTCCAGTCTTTGGTCCCAACTTGTGCCTTTTGGTTATCGGCAGATATGGTAGCGAACTGTATGGCATGGAGTCTAAAGATTCCAGACAAGTTGGTTGACATGTATATTCATCTGGCACTTAATCAGTCTGCACGCCAGGGATGCTCCATTTCAGTTGAACTGCACAAAAAATTTGGGTGGTTCATTTTCTCAACCGCCTCCTTTCTCGTCTGCAATGTAGAATTTTGGCGAGCTACAGGACCAAGATGAGCCAGTAAACTAGTTGGATGAAAGTAGTGGCCAAGTTGCTCAAACCTCGCTCGGCACGAGGCCACTATTTGAGGATAAACCTACAAGCAAAGTTCAGATTGTCTGTGCTGCCTCTTATGTACTCGAAAGTTTACTCGTACAAGAACTAATTTTAGCAAGAAGTAACTCCGACTGAACACCATTTACCAGTCTGTACCCTAGGTAACTAAAGTTCGTCCATGGATCATATTGGCTGTGATCTCAATCATTTGGATGCATAAACATACTGAACATGTGTATATCTGAATCTTTTTGTGAATTATGTATGAATATTGTCGTGTGATCTATCAATCATTTGGATGCATAGATATGCTGAGCTTGTGTATATATGAATCTTTTGAGTTGTTGATAGTGAATGTTGGCTATGAATATGAACGTGTCCTGTGAACCAGAGTTTGATACGAATGTTTACCTTTTCTGTTGTATTTGTGTGTGAACTTGTTAGTATGCCTACTGTGGGGTATGTGACGTGTGGGTGTCAACGGCACACCTTCTTCCCGAGAAGAATTGCACCTGCTTTGTTAGGGTAGGAACGACACATCAGCTCTTTTTAATCTTTTAATTACTCTGTCTTCCCCTCTCCCCCGCTCAACCCCTTCCGTAATGTTTTCGGCCTCAAAACAAACATAGTATTGCGTTGTTTTGGGGGCTGGATGAAAAATCAAGTGCTGGTTTCTGTAGGTTGGCCCGCCCAGAAAATGGGCTGCTGGTCCACCACGACGGACTGGGAGGCTAAAAATACAATTTGTATGGTGCAGAGGCAAGTAAAAAAACGCTATCGAGAGCCATCCACTGAAGAAAAAAATTCTCCTGATGTGCTTCTTCAGTCGTGCCGCCAGCCCCCTCTTTAATCCAGTTCGCACGGGGATCTGGTATCATTTTTTTTCCAGAGGGCGAACAAGTATCAGCTAGGCCTAGGTTTTGTATTTTAACATGTGTAGCCCACGACATACGGAGACAGTGGTTTCAACTTATTTTTTGAGGTCCATACCGGCCTATGGGCTTTTTCTTAAAGATCGGCAGCCCAATGTATTTTTTAATAAAACAAAGGTCTTTGTTCTATTTATCTATATATAATGCTGTGTCCAATTTATGTTTTCAATTCTAACCACATTATATATATTTATATTATTACTATCATCGTATATTTTATAGAGACTTATATATACATTATAAAAACATCCCACGTGTTATTAACTTATAAGAGTAAATGTTTAACGGAAGTTGGCAAGGAAAATCCTGGTTGTTTTTGACTCACAGGACCAATTTAATAATAACGCGCTCATTTTTATGTTGAGCAATAACTCGCTAATTTGTTAATTATATATATATATAATGTGCCTCTCTGGTTTATTCTTTGATATTAATTGCTCCTTCTAACATAACATTATATATATAACGAGCCCAGCTAATTCGTGTATTTCAAGGAAGTGCAAATGGGCTGGGATTTCTTAGAAAATATAAATGGGCCTAATTGACGCGAAATTATTTGTTCACCCAGCCCAGCAAATGGACTGTACATTCTAGAAAACATGGGTTAAATATATGCCACATTTTTGCAGGCTGACATGTGGGCCAATAGGTCGAAGCCTACGCAGGGCGTTGTCAACTTGGTCAACAAATGATTGTGACATCCACAGCCATTGGATTTATATCGAACGACCGGAATGCACCTTCAATCTCTTGTCTTCTTCCTCCAGCATCGCCGGGACCGCCTGGTCCGGCCTTTGGTGGCTAGCGGCTCTGCTTAGCACGCATCGCTGCGAAGCACTAGCCCACCACCGGCCAGGCTATCCCTCCACACCCTAGACACCTCCTGTTATTCTCCACAGACTGCAGCCCCACGCCGCAACAGAACTAGTTATAACCCTTCTCCTCCTCTCAATCTGCGACTCCACTGCCGCGTCTTCCCATCTCTGAGTCGTTCCCGTCCGGGGCCTCGCCATCGTCCACCGCCTCGTTGCGCTCGGTGCGGCATGGTTAACAAACGAGAGTCATCGGAAGAGGACTGTACGTGGAGAGCCTGACGGCCGGGACCCATGAGGTCCGTGGTCGCAGGCAAGGAAAGTTCCTCCTTGTTAAGCTAAAAAAATGTTTCCTCCACCTGACAGCTGGGACCCACCGGCTGTATCTTCGCACGGAAGGAAGTGCCTCCTTGTTTTGCGAAAAAAATTATTCATGCCGTTGAGAGCTGGGACCCGTCAGATTTGGTGGCTGCCTTGTGGGCCTACTAAGCGGACATGTACGCACGGCTTTGTCAACTTAATCAACAAATGATTCTAGCAGCTGGACCGTTGGATGTTAATCCAACAGCTGTGCTCCTTCTTCAACCTCTGTTCTTTCTCCTGCCTCCCGTGGGCGGCACTGCGGCTGTCCTGCCGCGCACCCGAACCAGTCAAGTTTCCCACTCCTCTCCATCTCTGACTCCACTGCCCCGTCTTCCCCATCTCCGGGTCATTCCAGTCTGGGGCCTCGCCGTCGTCCACCGGCCTTGGTGCGCTCGGCATGGTGTGGTCAACGTGGTCAACAACCGAGAGTCATCGGAAGATGACTATACGTGAGAGGCTGACAGTGGGGACGCGCCACGCCCATGGACGCATGCATGCAACGGAACGCGGCGTGGTCAACGTGGTCAAGGAACGACTTCCATCAGAAGTATACTGTACGTGGAGAGGCTAACAACTGGGTCCACGGCCGCAGCAAGGAAGTGCCTCCTTATTACGCGGAAAATAATGATTCCTCCACCTGATAGCAGGGACCCACTGGACGGGCCACCGTATTTTGCGAAAAAAAACGTTTCCCCCCTGACTGCTGGGACCCACCTGACGGGCCACCATATTTCACGAAAAAAACGTTCCCCCCGCTGTCAGCTCGGACCCACCGGAAGTGCCTCCTTATTAAGCAGAAAAAAATGAATACTCCCCCTGCTAGCTGGGACCCACCTTGGTGGGAGGCTGACTTGTGGGCCCACTAAGTTGACAGGGATGGAGGGTTTGTCAACTTAGTCAATATGAACGATTCTAGCTGCAGTGACCGTACGATGTCCATCCAACGGCCATCGTGCTTCTTCAACCCCTGGTCTTCTTGCTCCAGCCGCCCAAAGCAGCGCCGGTCGTGCCGCCTGCTCCTACCTCTCGTGGCCGGCTGTGATGCCGCGGAGGCCTCACCACCCCCTACTACTCCCGCCGCTGGCCAGGCCATCCCTCCACTCACCCACACCCCCTATTATTCTGCGGCGACGGCAGCCTCACACCGCAGCCGAACGAGTGAACCCTCATACTCCTCTACGTGTGGGCATCCACTCCGCGTCTTCCCCGGCTCCGCGTCGTCCCCTTCCTAGGCCTCACCGTCGTCCACCACCGTGGTGCTCTCGGCGCGGTGTGGTCAATGTGGTCAACGACTGACTTCCAATGGAAGAGTACTGTACGTGGAGAGGCTGACAGCTGGGTCCATGGCAGCCGCAAGGAAGTGCCTCCTTATTACGCGCAAAATAATTATTCCTCCACCTGACAGCAGGGACCCACCGGACGAGCCACCATACTTTGCGAAAAAAACATTTCCCCCCTGACTGCTGGGACCCACTAGCTACACCTTCGCACGCAAGGACGTGCGTCTGGGCAAAAAATGATTCGCCCCCCTGACTGCAGGGACCCACCAGCTACATCTTCGCACGCAAGGAAGTGCGTCTGAAAAAAACGATTCGCCCCCTGACTGCTGGGACCCACCAGCTACATCTTCGCACGCAAGGAAGTGCTTGACAGTCGGGACCCACCTGGTCGAAGCGTACGTAGTGTTGTCATTCTGGTCGCGAACATGTACGTACATACTAGTGGATGTAGAGGCGCGCACGTGTCGTAGTAGAGGTGCACAGGCTTCGTAGTAGAGGCGCGTACGTGTCGTAGTAGAGGCGCGCACGTAGCATGTACACGTACGTACAGCAGCCAGTGTGCAAGAAAGAAAATACGGCCAAGTATGTGTACATACGGGCGGGGTCTCGAACGCCTACTCGCGCATACGTACGGCGAGGGCTCGTGTACATGGCTGGGTCGGAACGGAGAAACAGCGTCGTCGTCGTGTTCATGGGGAGCCAACCGGCTGGGTCGGAACGGAATGCGTCGTCGTGTTCATCGGGAGGGCTTGGACGGAACAGGCGATGGAAACGAGGCCTGGCGTACCGCAGAACGGAGGAAACAGCCTTGTGTTCGACTGGCCACGTTCGAAATGGGATCCTGTTCATCGGGAGGGGTCTGGCGTACCGCAAAACGGAGGAAACGGACCTCCTACGGTCGAAACGGGGGTCTTGTTGATCGAGAGGGGTGTGGCGTACCGAAAAACAGACGAAACGGACTTGTGTTGGAGCGCTACGGTCGAAACGGGGGTCCTGTTCATCGGGAGGGGTGTGGCATACCGCAAAACGGGACTCCACGGGATACTGTTCATCTCCACCGACGACCTCCTCCAGCCTCCAAGGGCTACCGTCGACCTCCTCCAGCCTCCACGGGCTCCTGTTCATCCAGCCTCCACCATGCGCTACTCCACCGGCTACTGTTCAACCACCCCTCCACGGGCACCCCTCCACCGTCTAATGTT